>NW_026911290.1:0-22825 GCF_963692335.1 Osmerus eperlanus | reverse complement strand
GCGTATGAAACCAGTCGTTTAGACTACCACTGTAGGCACAGACAAAACTTTAAGCCAGGCAGGTTGTCACTGGAAGACCACCCTAGAAAGTACTGAACACCTATTAGTTGTAGCATAAATGTGACATGTTATTAATAGGGCGGCACTTCCGTCCTTTTGGATGAAGCAGCCGTACCAAGGAAACGACTTCCGGTGCAGGTTCCAAGCGGTCGTAAGAATTAAAACACTGATGTTGTACTGCTATTTTCTTGAACACAACTGTATATGCACCAGTGGTGGTACTAAATGAATAACAAATAACACTCAAACACTGCTGACTACAGTAAAAAAAAAAGAAGAAAAAAAAGCACAAAGTTAATTTAATTTTCAGACTTTATTTAGGGCCATCTTAATAGCTAAATGTCAACATTATAAGTCAGATAATAGCCTATGCCAAATTAAAGATTTACATTGACATTGTGCAGTGTAACCTCACCGTTGCAGAAGGCTGTAGTTAAATCCCTGTAGTTTACGTCCTGGTCGATTGTGTCATATATATTTTTTAATGCATCGGTTCTTCATGTTTTCATCCCTCTTCCCTATGACTTCTGCCTTATTGACTTGATTGGCATTAAATCTGTAAATATGCTCCTGTTAAGAACTTTGGTCATGCTATATAATATGCGGGTCTATTTTACCATAGGCGACTGGTCTAATGATTTTACTTTTACGCTAATACAGGTTTCTGTACAATTTAATATCTTTGTATGTAAGTGTAAACTTTGCCAATACATGGCGCAATGGTATATTGTGGTGGTGAGATTAAAATGGGAAATCTTTTGCTGAAAGCAGGGAATTTTCGCTTTCAATATCCGATGGATAAATAGCCTAATGATAATGTAGCCTATTGCTCCATTTATTTTTATGTAGATATTGCATAGTGGAAGGCGATGTTCAGCTTACCGGTAGTTTGAATTTGCTTGTCAACGAATAAACACGGATTGTCTGTGAAACTAACGTTTAAAACTCAATTCCCCTTTGCCTTGATGAACCGATCCTGCTATTTCACGTGATGCGTCCTTCAAATGCTTTAAACGATTATATAAAATATTGCCCAATTGCTGACATTTTGCTAGGTCTTACTACACTGTCCGCTAGCACCACACGTATTGTTGTTTGCCTTAGTATCATAAATGAGCTATCATCGCATGAAAAATTATGTGGTATCGGATCGGTGCATAGACACGCGTACTCGCCGATACCCGATCCAACTTTTTGGGCTGTATCGGAGGCATTGGTATCAGTATGGGAACAACTCCAGTTGTATTGCACTTTGATCAGTGTCCATCATCTGTAGTTAATGCATTGGATTCAGCCAAATGTTTGGTGCATAGGAACTAAACAACAGCCATTGTACAGTGGACCTGACCCCTGATCTCAAGTGCCAGGCCAACTAATAAAAAATAAATCAGATGACTATTCCCAAAAAGTGAGTTTATATGAATAGCAGAATCATCCCTGCAGCATGAATTTTAGAACGTTTTTGTAGACACTGCAAGGCGGAACTGATTCAAATCTGGTATTGTCACTCAGTGCACTGGCTTCCTCTGATACGGTGGCAATATGTGGCTGTAAAGTAATTTAACCCCAGGAGCATACACCGTTAGCCCCCATTTTCTCAGCACCCATACAGATGGGAGCTTGTGGGGGGAAAACTCATGCATTGTTCCCAAAACAACTGTCTTCCTGAACCCCTTGTAAATCCCCTTCCTCTCACATTTATATCAGGGTGCAACGTCTTTTACGGCACAGGAAGGTTTGAGAAAGCACGGCCTGCTGGGCTCATACATTATTCTCTTGGATAATATTCATATTTGGTATTATTCTGATTGTTTCAGTGCTACTGGTCTAATTTCTGTAACAGCATACCTAGGACACAATAACCGTCCAGGAACCAAGGGGAAACTATGTGGAACTCTGTCCCAGTGAAAGCCATGTGCCTCAACTCCCCTGATCAAATCTCGCTGCCTGGGGAGGCCTGGCTCCAAATTCCAAATGGTTATAAACGCCAGAGGGTTAATTGTGGACCCATTCGAATGGTCAACATCAATGGCCTGATTTTGGATTTAAGGAGACCAAACCAAGCAATCTGGGAGGATGCAATCAGACTCCCGTGCACACCGTGCATGTAACTTCTATATACAGGGTGTCTGTAGCCAGACCCCCATATGTAGCCTTTTTTTAACCAGTTATGACTTTTTAAGACTCTGTGATTGGGTTTCTTTTGTAATACTTTCATGTATATTTTATTTGAAATCAGAATGTGATTAAGTAAGTAATCTGCGTCTTAAATTTGATCTGTGTGGTTTCGCTTACTGAACACTCACTGTTACACAGGGAATGCTTGGTACTCTCCTCGAGTTGGTCTAGGGAGGATGTAACATAGATTTATTGGCCCTATTGTGGAGATTCTTGGTCAGCCCGGACCAGTAGGGAGCGGAAGGCAGAGTGGTAATACTGTTTTTGTATCGTGGTTTATTTACTGGCTGATCTAAACTCTCCGTATAGCGGCGACTAATATTTAACTCTACTAATATTCTTTCAGCAACACCAGGACAAGCATGCTGATAGCTTCGGCCCGCGCTAAATTCCGTCGTTGGGTTAGCGTGGGGTTTTACAACACTGAGATGACCATCGTATTGCGTAATGAAACGAGAGGTATGGCATTTAGTATTTTCAATTCAAGCTTTTCATGTTTTTGAACACCATCTTTCATCAAAGGAAATACCTGCTTCATGTCAGTCAATCAGATTTTCTTTATCAGAAACAAGCACCTTGGATTTAATTGTAAAGATAGAAAGTTGAAATGCAAAAAAAAAAAAAAAAAAAAAAAAAAAAAAAAAAAACTCACCATTGTATTTACTGATATGAAATTGGGAAAAGACAACCCATTCATATTTCTAGCCCACAGTAGATCTGATATTCATCATCAGCGATGACCATCATCTTGAATTTCAAGGTTTAGATTTTCTGAAAAGCTAAACAAACATCATTGTATTTGCTTACCTAACTTACCTAACATTAGTAAGAAGTCACGACTTTAAAAAAATGGCTGATGGCAGATTTTGCACTCTAGTCGAAGCTACTGAAAGTCACTGAATATTTCCAGAGGTATAGGAGCTTCTTTTTTTAATGGTGCAAGTAAAAGTTACATTTTCATAATTTTCAAAAATACTCTCAGTTTTGAAAGCGGTGGTTCTTGTGACATCCTAAAACAAAGACTTACTGTCGTTAATAACTATCATATGTGTACCTATATGCACCAGTGGTGGTACACAATAAATAACAACATTCATATGGGCACAAATAAAGTGGCATTCAAGCACTGCTGACTACAGTAAAACACTTTTTTTTTTTAAGATTGTGTGGAGATCACACAATCGATATTGCTGCCACAATAAAACCCTCTTCCTTGTCTTGTCTGTTCAGTTCAGTTGCCAACTTACTCTCAGTCTCTTCAAACAGTGCAACATGCTGCACTTAGCTAGATTGTACAACAAGGAAGGTCGGCCAGTGCTGCAGGAATTAATTTAGCAGAGATATTATTTTTGCAGGTCAAACAGTGCCAACTACTGGTCAGTGAGAGGGGATAGGTGCTGAACTGGCTCAGAGTAATGTGACAGAATATAACAAATAAAGATTTCACAAAAAAAAGGAATAATAATAATAATAATAACTTTTATTAACTTTTAGTCCCAAAAGGTATCCCGGGAATGATTTCAATTCATCCTGAATACATTATTTATCATCCTGGGACGTTGGGATGCTTGTTATTCTGGAGTCCTGATGGTGAGAAAGTATGTGTCTCTGAAGAGAACGATTCCAAGAGAAACTCTTGCTGCACAGTGTGCAACTGAATGGTTTCTCTCCCATGTGGACTGAGGTTTGGTGAGATTTAAGAGCGGTCTTCTGGGAGAAGCACTTTCCACACTGCTCACAAGTGAATGGTTTCTCCCCTGTGTGGACCCTTTCGTGATTTTGAAGATGGCCCTTCACAGAGAAGCCCTTTCCACACTGCTCACAAGTGAACGGTTTCTCTCTGGTGTGGACCCTTTCGTGAGTTTTAAGACAACTTAACTGGGCAAAGCTCTTCCCACACTCATTGCAGTGGTACGGCTTCTCCCCAGTGTGGATTCTCAGATGTTGCTTAAGAACACTGAGCTGGGCAAAGCTCTTATTGCACACTGTGCAGCTGAAGAGTTTCTCTCCTGTGTGAGTCAACTGATGAGTTTTAAGACTGCTCTTCCTGGAGAAACACATTCCACACTGCTCGCAAGAGAACGGTTTCTCTTTTGTGTGGACCATTTGGTGAGATATAAGTTGATATATTCGGGTAAAGCGCTTCCCACACTCGTTGCAGCAGTGGGGTTTCTCTGTGTGGATACTCTGATGTTGCTTAAGAGCAGGGAGATAGAAAAAGCTCTTATTGCACACTGAGCAGCTGAAGCATTTCTCTCCTGTGTGAGAAACCTGGTGAGTTTTAAGCTGGCTCTTCCAGTAGAAGCACCTTCCGCACTGCTCACAAGTGAAGGGTTTCTCTCCTGTGTGAGTAACCTGGTGAGTTTTAAGATGCTCTTCTTGGAGAAACACTTTCCACACTTCTCACAAGTGAACGGTTTCTCTCTGGTGTGATCGCACTGGTGGGCTTTAAGGAAGTCTTCACACCTGAAGCGTTTTCCACACTTTGCACAAACGTAAAGTTTCTGCCCTGCGTGACTGTTTTCATGCGCTTTAAGGACGTCTGACTGGGAGAAGCTCTTGTCGCACACAGAGCAGGTGAACGGTTTCTTCCTGCTGTGAACCTGCTCGTGCTTCTCCAGGACGCTGAAGGAAGTGAAACCCTTGCCGCACTCTGAACAGCTGAACCGTTTCCCCGCACTGTGCTGCTCCTCGTGCGTCTTCAGTTCAAGAGTGTCCGGGAACGTCTTCCCACAGCGTGTGTAGATGAACTCCTCCTCCTGTCCCTCAGTTCTGCAGGGACTCTTTGCTTCTGCTGACGTGTCAGAACTCGCCTCACACGGGGCGCTTCCACCACACTGTCCTGGAGAACCCAGAGGGAACTCTGCCAAAATGTCATCAGGCGACCCACAAAAGTGTTTTTTCTCTTGGGGGCGGCCATTCTGTTTCTGCTCCAGGTGTGATGCTGACCCCTCGTCCTTCACCGAGCGAGTTCTGTCATCTAACCGGGCGTCTCCATGCTCCGAGCTTCTTCTGCGCGGTCTTTTTTTTTCTTGAGTAATTTCCAAACTGCTGGCCTCGCTCCACACAGACTGGATCTGCAGGCCAGAGTCTACAGACTCCAGCAGGGGGAGTGTGGGGGTCAGAGGCTGCTCCTCTGGCTCCTGTTTGAGTTCTGCTTGCAGCTCCTTTTCTGGGTCTCCTGCAGGGCAGGGCTGCATGTGCAGCTCCTCCTCCTTACAGAGGGGTCCTTCACCACCACTAGCAGCTGCTGTCCTTGAAGTGCCTGCACAAAAATAAATATATATCTTTATCTCAAATGAAATTAATTGGTAATATATCACAACTTGATATGGCCTGATATCCTTAGAAACTAACCAGTGATGACTAATTACAAATATATCATTATTAATCTCCATGGGATATTACCACAGGTATTCTCCTCACTGATCTTCTGATCCACCTGTGATTGGCAGCTCTTTGGATCCTCTTCCAGTCTATCCTCACTGAGCAGCAGAGATTCAGACCAATCCTTATCTACATCTAACATTTTTGATCAAGGATGAATGCCGTAATATATTAAACCTGGTTTAAAAAGTGGAATAGTCACCAGTGGCTACACTGGAAACTGCAATACATGTCAGAATATAAGGGTGTTACACGTATGCAGAGATGTATGAAGGTAGTACAGTTGGAAGTGTTGTATAAACAAAACCCACTGAGTACCAAAGCTAAATCTTTGTAGGAAAGTTTATTAAGGATGTAACTTCTGTGGTTGAGGGTCAGGTCACATTTCTGACACCAGTTTCCGAAAGAGTAGACACTCAGTGAGCACCTTATTAGGTAGACCTGTACACCAGCTTGTTAATGGAAATATTAAATCAGCCAATCATGTGGTAGCAACTAAATGCTTAAAAACATGCAGATGTGGTCTAGATGATGTTCAGCTGTCAGAATGAGGAAGAAATGTGATCTAAGTGACTATGGAATGGTGGTGCCAGACGGGGCGGTTTGAGTATCTCAGAAACGGCTGATCTCCTGCGATTTTCACGCACAACTAGAGTTTGCAGAGAATGGTGTGAAAAACTAAAAACATCCAGTGAGCAGCAGTTCTGCAGGCAAAAAAATGCCTTGGTAATGAGAGAGGTCAGAGGAGAAGGGTCAGACTGGTCAAAGCTGACAGGAAGGTGACAGTAATGCAAATAACCACACGTGCTGGGCTATGCAGAACAGCATCTCTGAACACACAACAAACCTCTTAGTGGATATGCTACAGCAGCAGAAGACCAATAAGTCTAAAAAATAAGTCTAATAAATACCTAATAAAGTACTCACTGTGTGTATATGTGCCAAAAATGGTCACATTTAATATTCCATGGGTCATATGTCAGCTAACGTTATTCGTTATTAGCTAACGTATTTATCTCTACACATTGAGAAAGAGTTCTCAAAGGACTCAATTTATAATTTCAGGAAAATATGGTTACTTTTAGAGATGTGACCCCCAAAAATTGGTCCCCAGTGCACTTCTAGAGCCACGCTTGTCCAAAACGAAAGCAGATACCGTTTCTGGATGCAATATATAAAAAAAGAATAAGCTACATGTAAAATTATGCTTGCATACAGGTTTACAGCCTATTATATATGCCTTTTCTTTCCAACGTTAAAGGACCACTTTTTTCACGGGGACACGGAGCGAACTGGCTCTTCCGGCAAAACGAAAATTCTAATTTGCACTAATTTTATATTTCATCATTGTCGACCAACACACAAAAAAAAAAAACACTAGAGCTACTTAAACAGCTACGATTGACAACAAAATACACTTTTAACAAAAAGTGCGACCACATTTTCATGTAGGCTAATAAGGTGTGCAACTCACGCATTTGTGCTTCTCTGGATTCAACCTCAACTTCAAATGAGAGGTTTAGAGAAATGCCCGGCGTTCCCCCTCCATATCCTCGCACAGCCCTGAGCTCTCCCTCCATCAGCAGTAACTTCCTTTTTAGCGCTTCGTTCTCTCTTTCGCTTCTGCACATCTCCCGTCTCAAGACAGCAGACCCATAATCGACTAGTTTAGTAATTTCTGCTACTGCTGTTTTCGCTAAAACCTCCATGATGGAGGCCACCTGAACCTGAAAAGACGACATTTCTTGTAAAGCACACGAACAATCTACGGAACCAACTAAATACAACAGACGCGCATGTTGTGGGAGGATCTTCTTCTTTAGTTTTTTTTGACGGATGAGGGGTAACGTTAAAGAGAATATCGCCACCTACTGGCCTCGTATGTCCCGTCTCCCAACCCAAGTTTCTCTTCCGAGTTCCAATCTCTTTTACCCGTTGATACAACATTTCACTCTCTGGATAATATTATTCTGCACTGTTAAAGTTCATGCTCGACATTCTCTTTGACATTGCATTCCTCACACGTATCTGAACTATGTTTAGCCATCAAAAATAAAGTTGAATGGAACCCTGTATGATCAAATCAGTCTTTATAATATTACCTCTTCTCTTCTGCACTGCCTCACATTAATGTGCAATATTTAATTTTCTCTTCAAAGCAGGGCCATCTTTGTGTCAGCACCCTTACTTCCATCTATGCCAACATGTGCAGGGAGGAGCCGACAATATTTTATACATCAATGTGTCGTTTTTTCATGATATCGGAAATCTGGTGATGAAACCTTTTCCAGATATATTTGTATGTGAAACACATTGTTTGGAGAAAGGGGTTATGTAATTGTTTGATTTCCCGATTCACCGTAAAAAAAAAAAAAAAAAGGTTCTTGATCCAGGACAAAAGCGAAATGCTCTTGCCTGCTTCTATTGATTACCAGGGCAAGTAGAGTGCATGTGTCTGGTGTGTAGGATAAGAAACAAACAACTGTCATTGACTGGAAACTTGTTCCAAAGGTTCTGCAGAGTGAGCCAGCAAATTGATGCATCAGCAATGTTAACACATTCCCTTATCAAGACCTATACACCAACAAGACCCCTCCGTTATGCCACTTCGTGCCGTCTGGCGCCTCCCCCTCGCCACACCAGCACTCTCACGCTCATGACTGCTGTCTGTCCTGGTCCCGCGGTGGTGGAACGACCTCCCGGTGGATGTCAGAACCGCAGAGTCTCTGACCACTTTCAAGCGCAGACTGAAGACTCTTCAGGCTACACCTTTCCCTCCCTAACTCACCACCATGATTAGCCTTAGGCTGTAATGGCACTTATGTATAGATTGTATAGATATTGTTGTTTTTTATTGGCTGCTGTATCGTTGTACTCGGGGTATTCTAGCTGCCAACTGTGGTATGCTAGTTTGGAAGTTGATTGTACTCTTCAAGGGTTCTGATTATCTGTATGTTTACACTAGGACTCAGAACTGTACTGTCCTCTCAGGTCCTCTTCGCACTTTGTTATGCCCCAGTCTAGAGGTGTCTGAGACATAACATGCAAAAGGACCCCCATCTTCCCCAAGTCCCAAGCAACCAGAAGGACAACTGAATGAATGTGAAAAAGAACCAATATTTAATTTAACTAGGATCAAAACTGATACAAATTGCATTAAATCTCAGGGTGAACGCAGGCCAACATAATAAACAAAACCAATGGCTCACTGGAAATAATAAAATCTAACCTAACCAAAACAAGAAACACAACTTACAGAACCCTTACCTCCCTACCTAGAGAAAACAGGAGAAAATAAGATCAACAAAAATAGCAGTTCACCCTTACCAATGCAGCAACTCAGACCAACAAAACTAATAACAATTTCAATGTGACCGGTTGGGAGAGGAGGAAGATGAGAGTCACCCAAGCCCGCCATCTTGGAAGCTTTTATATCCCCCTTCCCTCTGGCGCAGCCAATCACCCTCCAGCAGCACCAATCAGCTCGACCAATTGGCAGCACCTGCTGCACTCCTAGGCACCGACAGGGAGGAAAGTAGTGTAATGTAACACAAGTGCAGCAATTTAGCATTACAATGTTGAGAACGTCGCTAATGCATTTGATTAAGCCAAATGTTTGGTGGATAGGACCTAAACTACAGCAAATGTACAAAGGACATTGAATTGGAAGGTGTTATTAAAAGGTATCCAACAGATGGGTTTAAAATTATTGGTCTCCCCCCACCTAGCATTGGCTAAAAAAAGGTTATCGTCCATGGTTTGAATTGAGTTTAGAATGGAGATTCGCCATACAAAACTCAAGATTAAGCTGGCTCTGTGAAACTAGAGTGTCATGCCAAACATAAAATTATACTACTAATTAGACTACTATTCCCAAAAAAGTGTGTTTATATGAATAATAATAATAATAATAATAATAATAATAATAATAATAAATACAACCGCAAGTGGTAATTAACGGGGTCCAACACCAGGCCAATTTGAGATGAAAAGTCACATATTGCATGAATGGTAAAAAATAAATATAAATAAATACAGTCAACACTTTCTTTGATAATTATTGAGTTTCAGAATCCACAGATTCTTTCAAGCCCAATTTGGAGAAGATGAGCAAATAATCTAGAGTCAAGTTCACAAAAGTAGGTTTTTCAAATGATTCAAAATGGTGCCGATGTTGGATCTTGAGGTAAAGTTGTTTTGGCTGAAGGGTATTCATAGAATAATGTATGATTTACCATTAACCACAGCCAATGATAAACTCTGTAAAAACTGGCTTATTTTTCCATAATGGCCGACTGATTCCAAATTTCACACAGGAGTACCAAGCCATAGGTCAATACAACCATTACATTACATTACATTACATTACGTGGCATTTAGCAGATGCTCTTATCCAGAGCGACGTACAACAAAGTGCACACCAACCAAAATTTAATGATCGGCCATTGCGAAGTCTGTCAAATGGCAGCTGATGTCTGAATGGCTGATGGCAGCCATGTTTTTTAAGATATCTTTTGATATTTGAACATCCTGTTGGAATCTCGCACAGAGATGGAAGACAACAAATTTAGTTAATAATTCAACGTTATTAGACCTAATCGTAAAAATTACAGTACTTTTTCCTGTCTTCGTTAGAACATAAGTGTCCCAGGCCTAGCCTCTCATACATGGAAGAGACCACAGTGCCCCAGTGGCCTAATGGATAAGGCACTGGCCTCCTAAGCCAGGGATTGTGGGTTCGAGTCCCATCTGGGGTGGACTTCCCTTTTGGAATGGTAACGGAGCGAGGCAGGAGAGTGGTGCAGTGGAAGCGTGCTGGGCCCATAACCCAGAGGTCCAGGTTTCCCCGCACTGTGCTGCTCCTCGTGCGTCTTCAGTGTAAGGGCGTCCGGGAACATCTTCCCACAGCGTGCGCTGACCTCCTCTCCCTAGTGGGCTAGCGTTTAGGATTCTGTGCCATCACTGCCGCGACCTGGGTTCGATTCCCGGTCGGGGAATGTATCTTAGAGTAGCAATCTTGGGCTGATCCGGTGCCAAGCAAAACGGACTTTGTATTCTGTTTGTTCTATTTCCAGCCAAGGGTTTTGTTGATAATTCGGGAATAGCCGTTTAACAACATATTGAAGGTGGTTTGCCAGGCAATAATGTCTTCTAAGGCCCCAAGGTCTTTGCTTTTTGAAAATATCATTACCGTATCTGTAACGTCACACATAGAAGCTATCCCAACAGCCAAAGTGATAGTTCGGGGAACACACGTAGAAAAATAAACAACTTTAGAAATAGATAAATTAGCGATTTGGCTATATAGATTTAGTTGACTAGTTAGTTACCTAGTAGTACACAATGGGGCTGTATTATATTAAACAAACACAGCATTCAAGTAATTTATCGTTAGCTAGCCAGCTAGCTAGTCACTAATCTTCAATTTAGTCAGCTAACACTAGCTAACGTTGATGTTATTTAATGATGATATTTCAATCATAACCTTTACCTTTTACAAAATAGAGGCTTATGAATTTCACTTAGAAGTAAATTCACCACACAAGCTATCCTAACACGATCTTCGCAGCACATTTTCCAGCCTTGGCAGCACAATGGCGTCTTTATAAAAAAACAGATTTACTAGTAAAACAGCCAACGGGGTGCCAACGCCAATCAGATTGGCGCTTCTGACAGGCGGGCTTTTGACGCACATTTGGAAGCTTTAATACAGTGGCAGCAAAACAGAAAAGAATGTCTTCGTAACAGCAGACTGAAAACCTGTGGGGTGGCACTGGGGTGGCCAATCACATTTTAGGGGTGGCACCGGCCACCCAGGCCACCCAGCCACCCCGTTAGAACCGCCCATGCTCTCCAAAGCCAAATCTCTTTAATGTAGCAAATAGGAAGCTCCAGAAATCTCCTGAGGCCTATTAAGACAACTAACATAACTGAAACTACATGCAAGCAGGCACAGAACAAAGTACACAATCACATAACAGCGTTGTATCCAATAGGCCTCAGATGACCATTGGAAAGATCTATGGTTCATTAGCATTTTCTAGACTTCCGGATCAAAAAATCTGGGAGAAATGAATGGGGTTTTTTGAAATCCTTTGAAATTTGGATTTGGACATTTGTAATTTTGTTTGTATATGGAAAAAAAGAATGCTATTCATCCAATGTTTATAGTAAAAAATCTGTAAATTTAAAATCATCATGCACAGTGCTGTATCTGACTGTATTTTCAGTTACCATGAATGACAATTTTTTTTTTACAGTTTTTTTACTTAATGTTGAATATATAGCAAAACTTGTATTTATTCTTGTGATAGTCAGTGTTCTTGTTGGTCATTTCCATAGGTTATTCGAAATATTGTATCTACACTGGCAGCCTAAAGTCTTATTGTCATAAATAACTATAGTACGTGTGCCTAGATGCACCAATGTCGGTAAACAATAAATAACAATACAAATATATTAATTTTATTTCTAATATGATAATATGGGCTAATTTTTTTAAAATCAACCGGCATGAATTTTTTGTCACAAAGGTGTCCTGGGAATGATTTCAGTTTGTCCCGAACACATTATTGATCGCCCCAGGATTTTGGGACACTGTTAGTCTGGAGTCCTGATTGTGAGAAAGTATGTGTCTCTGAAGAGTGTGATTCAGGGAAAAACTCCAGCTGCACAGTGTGCAACTGAACGTCTTTCTCTCCCATTAGGATCCTTTGATGAAATTTAAGATGACCTAGTCGGGCAAAGGTCTTCCCACACTCATCGCAGCGGTAGGGTTTCTCTCGTGTGTGGACACTGGTGATTTTTAAGACCGCTCTTCTTGGAGAAACACTTTCCACACTGCTTACAAGTGAGCCTTTGGTGGGTTTTAAGATTACCTTGTTGGGCAAAGGTCTTCCCACACTCATTGCAGCAGTGCAGTTTCTCTCCAGTGTGGACACTCTGGTGAGTTTTAAGATTGCACTTCATGGAGAAGCACTTTCCACACTGCTCACAAGTGAACGGTTTCTCACCGGTGTGGACCCTTTGATGATATTTAAGACTGCACTTCACAAAGAAGCGCTTTCCACACTGCTCACAAGTGAACGGTTTCTCACCGGTGTGGACCCTTTGGTGAGTTTTAAGATTGCTCTTCACCAAGAAGCACTTTCCACACTGCTCACAAGTGAATGGTTTATTTCTGGTGTGGACCCATTGGTGAGTTTTAAGACTACCTAGTTTGGCAAAGCTCTTCCCACACTCGTTGCAGCAGTGTGGTTTCTCCCCTGTATGGATTCTCTGATGCTGCTTCAGAACATGGAGATAGCCAAAGCTCTTATTGCACACTGTGCAACTGAAGCATTTCCCTCCTGTGTGAGTAATCTGGTGAATTTTAAGCTTGCTCTTCGAGGAGAAGCACTTTCCACACTGCTCACAAGTGAAGGGTTTCTCTCCTGTGTGAGTAACCTGGTGAACTTTAAGATAGGTCTTCTTGGAGAAGCACTTTCCACACTGCTCACAAGTGAAGGGTTTCTCTCCTGTGTGAGTAACCTGGTGAGTTTTAAGATAGGTCTTCTTGGAGAAGCACTTTCCACACTGCTCACAAGTGAACGGTTTCTCTCCTGTGTGAATAACCTGATGAGTTTTAAGCTGGCTCTTCTTGGAAAAGCACTTTCCACACTGCTCACAAGTGAACGGTTTCTCTCCTGTGTGAATAACCTGATGAGCTTTAAGATAGCTCTTCTTGGAGAAGCACTTTCCACACTGCTCACAAGTGAACGGTTTCTCTCTGGTGTGAACGCGCTGGTGCGATTTAAGGCAAGCTTTGTCGGGGAAGCGTTTTCCGCAGTCTGTCCAAATGAACGGTTTCTGCTCTGTGTGAGTGCTTTTGTGTGCTTGGAGGACGTGTGACTGGGAGAAGCTCTTGTCGCACACAGAGCAGGTGAATGGTTTCTTCCTGCTGTGAACCTGCTCGTGCTTTTCCAGGACGCTGAAGGAAGTGAAACCCTTGCCGCACTCTGAACAGCCGAACCGTTTCCCCGCACTGTGCTGCTCCTTGTGTGTCTTCAGTTCAAGACCGTCCAGGAACATCTTTCCACAGCATGTGCAGATGAACTCCTCCTGTCCCTCAGTTCTGCAGGGACTCTTTGCTTCTGCTGACGTGTCAGAACTCACCTCACACGGGGCGCTTCCAACACACTGTCCTGGAGAACCCAGAGGGAACGGCGAAATGTCATCAGCAGGTCTACCAATGCTCGTCTCCTCAAGAGGGCAGCCATTCTGTTTCTGCTCGAGATGTGATGCTGACCCCTCATCCTTCTCTGAGTGTGGCCTCTGAGAATCTCTGTAATGTGGAGGAGAGAAGTTGTCGTCTAAGCTGGTGTCTCCATGCTCCAACGTTCTTGCACCCGGCCTGTTTCTATTCTGAGAAATTCCCAAGCTGTTGGCCTCACTCCACACAGCCTGGAGCTCCAGCCCCAAGTCTGCGGACTCCAGCAGGGGGAGCGTGGGGGTGAGGGGGTGCTCCTCTGGCTCCTGTTTGAGTTCTGCTTGCAGCTCCTTTTCTGGGGCTCCTGCAGGGCAGCGCTGCATGTGCCGCTCCTCCTCCTTACAGAGGGGTCCTTCACCACCATTAGCAGCAGCTGCCCCTGAAGTGCCTG
Source organism: Osmerus eperlanus (assembly GCF_963692335.1). Taxonomy (NCBI): domain Eukaryota; kingdom Metazoa; phylum Chordata; class Actinopteri; order Osmeriformes; family Osmeridae; genus Osmerus; species Osmerus eperlanus. The sequence continues at coordinate 8,561 of NW_026911290.1, read as the reverse complement.
CACAAAAATACAGATATCTTGAAATCTCAACTGCAGGTAATTGGTAATATGTCACCATTTGACCGCTTGAAGTCCTTAGCAACCATAACCAGTTATGACTAATTACAAACATACCATTATTAATCCATCCATTATCTGAACCCACTTATCCTGAACAGGGTCGCAGGGGGGCTGGAGCCTATCTCAGCATACATTGGGCGAAAGGCAGGAATACACCCTGGACAGGTCACCAGTCCATCGCAGGGCACACACACACCATTCACTCACTCACACACTCACACACTCACACAATTTAGACTCTCCAATCAGCCTAACATGCATGTCTTTGGACTGTAGGAGGAAACCGGAGTACCCGGAGGAAACCCACACAGACACAGGGAGAACATGCAAACTCTGCACAGAGAAGCCCCGGCCGACAGGGATTTGAACCCAGGACCTCCTTGCTGTGAGGCGGCAGTGCTACCCACAGCACCATCCATGCCGCCCCCCATTATTAATCCCCATGGGATATTACCACAGGTATTCTCCTCACTGATCTTCTGTTCCACCTGTGATTGCCTGCAACTGGCCAGGATGCACCTGACCACAATTTGGAGAGCCACAGTAAAGGGTCTGAATACTTACTTTTTTTTAAATAAATGTGCATACATTTCCAAAAACACCTTTTCACTTCATCACTATGACACTGCCCATGAAAATTAAACCTTCAACACAAAGTGTGCCAAAAGAGAAGGGGTCTGAATACATTCTGAAGCCACTGTATATTTTAATTTACATTATAAAATAATTGTATGCAGCAAGTCATTGCTTGAGACTGTGGTTTGAAATTAGATTTTTTTTTAAAAGGTTGGTGAGGGTGGATGCAGTAATAGATTAAACCCTGTTTAAAAAGTGGAATAGTCCACAGTGACTATACTGGTAATTGCAATTTCAGATAAAAGGGGCGTTACAGGTATGTAGAAATGTATGAAGTTAGGATAGTTGAAAGTGTTGCAGAGACAAAATCCACGAGAACCAAAGCGAACTCTTTCTAGGATGTAACTTCAACATACCCGAGGTACAGAGACGTGTTACATTTCTGACATTGGTTTCCGGAAGTGTATATGTGCCAAAAAAGATCTAATTGAATATTCCATGGCTGTGTCCGAAATGGCTCACTATTGATTAATTAGTGAATGTACATACAGTGCGCTATATAGTTTACTAAATGAACAGTTAATTCGGACAGCAGACGTCGTCTTTTGCAAACAGCGTCGTCACGTAGGCTACGCGCTGCAACATATAGCCGGGAAACCATCCACAAATATCATATAGCCGGTTCTGAATACAATTACTCCATACATATTTAACCTATTTTTTCTGTCGCAATGCCCAGTCAAGATGCAGCTCACTTAACCTTACGGCGTTTAATTTGTATGAATGAATGGAATTAATTTTTACGAAAGATTAGATTTAAGACAAAAACTACATGGCCTTGACTTATTTTATGTGTGGGACATGTAAGGGACATGAGTAAACATCTACAACAAATCCCCCCTACACATTTATGTGCGAATATCTCACAGAACACTGCTTTAGAAGAACGATGTTGGCGCGTTTCCGATAGACTGGGTGTAACCTACTCGCTCGTCACAAATAACGTTAACATTACAGCATTTAAGCTAGCTAACAAACAGTGCCACTTACGGGGCGAACAGGGGTTTGGATTATTGTTTAATGAATACAGTATGTTATATTAGGGTAGGTGTACTTCATGATAATGCCGAATCAACGTGGCAAAACCCAGAAGAGTTGTCCTTTAATTACAATTTCTCCTGGACCGGGCCATCGTCCCTCACAGCTTAAAAGGAGGATGAAAACAGGTTTGTGTATAACACAGTTAGGGAAAATTCTGATCGCAAAGCATTGTGGTTCGTATCCACCTTTCTTGTGACCATGTTGTTAAGTGGGCCATGGTTGTTCACTAGATGTAACGGTGCATTGTGGGATATTTCTAGTGCCCCCAATCTCGTTTGCTAGTTGAATAGTGAGCCATTTCGGGCACGTGTGTCATATCTCAGCGAATGTTCTTAGTCACGTGTTTATCGCATAGACTGTACACATTGAGAAAGCGTTCCAAAACGAATCTTATTTACAAATAAAATACGCTAAAGGTTTACCTTTATAGATATAGATGACCCCCCCAAAATGACTCAAAAAGAAAGAAAGAAGGAGTTCTAGGACCGAAAATAGATATCTATTCTATATACCAGGAATAAAACATTTTACATGCTACATACAAAATAATTACTATACGTTTCTTTCCAAAGTTATGGACCTCTAAAATCACATATCATGGCTCTACCGGCAAACTGAAATTGAGCATTAAGTTCAAATGTTCTGGAACTCCTCATTGTGGACCAACACACAGAAAAACAAAACAAAAAACAAGAGGTGCTGTGGTGCAACCTCCCGAAGTTGGTATGGAATGACCCTTCTACGTTGGAACTGCAACTGAAATATAGCACCGTGCCCAACTAGAGCCAGGCTACCTCTCTGCAAATAAACAGCTACGATTAGCAACAAAACTGATTTCTCGTGAAATGAGCGACCACGTTTACATGTATGCGAAGCCGGTGTACAACTCACGTCTTAGTGATTCTCTGAATTCATCGCAAACCGGAACATCAAATGAGAGGTTTAGAGAATTCCCCGGCATCGTCTCTCCGTATCCTCGCACAGCCCTGAGCTCTCCCTCCATCAGCAGTAACTTTGTTTTTAGCGCTTCGTTCTCTCTTTGGCTTCTGCACATCTCCAATCGCAATGCAGCAGACCCGTCATCGACTAGTTTACAAATTTCTGCTACAGCCGTTGTTGCTAAAACCTCCATAATGGAGGCCACCTGAACCTGAAAAGAAGCACAAGACGACATTTCGTGGAAATTACTGTAACTATCTAGGAACAACAGACGTGTAAAACACCAGTCCAGCGGACAAACTGTGCGAGTGTCTTCTTTTTTGATCTTATTGAGCGAGTTTACAGTACGTTACGGTGCATATTGCCACCTACTGTACCGGAGTGTGATATGACTTCACAATTGTTATCAGTGGTTCCTAAACTCGGCCCTAGAGTACCCCTGTGTATGTGTATGTTTTTGTTCCAACCCCAATTGCCATTGAATAATTAGAACAATCCGGCTTAATTAGGTGTTTGTCATCTTAATATGTATTATTCACACACACAGCAGACAAACAGTTTCTCCCTTCTGTGAGAGACCAACATTGTAGACCAACATTGCTTCTCTGAATTCATCGCAAACCGGAACTTCAAATGAAAGGTTTAAGGCCCGGACACACCAAACCGACGGTCGGCCGCGAAGCGCCGACAAAGATCGCCTCGCGTCGATACGCGTCGTTAATGTTGGCTGTGCCGAACACACCGCAACGACGGTCCGCCGACGGCCGAGTTGCACGTACGTTCTGCGCCTGCGTGAGAGGTAATAACTCTCCACACCAGCAGGTGGCGGTAGTCTGTATTTGTCTTTCAAAAAATGGAAACCGGAAGACCGGGGAATGCGTTTGCATTGCGTTGGACCTAGAAGAAGTGTCTCGCTCACAACAAACAGTTTGCAGCAATTTCCTTGTTCTCTCGCTATTTAGTAATACTAATCGAAAATGATGTCTGGTAGTGATAGTAACTTTGGAATGGCTTGCTTTCGTCGCTTCCGTTTCTCTTCTCGTGCACTGATTCGCTAGCTGGACAGCCAATCAGAGAGCTCTCTCTCATCGCCGGCTCCGGGGGGCTCCCGTCGGAGCCCTCCAAAACGCGTGCGGGACACACCGGAAAGACTCGGCCGACAGGGCACCACCGACGTCCGACGGCCGACCGTCGGTTTGGTGTGTCCGGGCCTTTAGAGAAATGATCGGCGTTCCCTCTCCGTATCCTCGCACAGCCCTGAGCTCTCCCTCCCTCCGTCAGCAGTAACTTCTTGTTTAGCGCTTCGTTCTCTCTTTGGCTTCTGCTCATCTCCAGTCGCAGGCAGCAGACCCATCATCATCTAGTTTAGTAATTTCTACTACCGCCGTTTTCGCTAAAACCTCCAAGATGGAGGCCGCCTGAACCTGAAAAGAAGGGAAAGACGACATTTCTTGCAAATTATGAACGAGCAAGACACAACAACCGCGTATGAAACACTCCTGTGGACATACAGTTGGAGGCGGATCTGCTTCTTGTTTGGGTTTATTCAGGATGAAGACTCACTTTAAGTTGCAGACTGCTATCTATTGACCTCCCACACCCCCCCTCTCCCAACTCAACTATCCCCTCTAAGTTCCCTCCCTGTCCAACCTCATCGACACAGCCTTTCACTCTCTGGATAATATTTTGTGCACTGCACAAGTACATGGTCAACAGTTTCCTTTGACGTTGCGTTCCTCACACATATCTGAATTGAGCCCTGTCCGATCCAATATCGTCACGATAATTACCTTTTCTCTTCTGCACTTCCTTTCAGACTGCATGACATTTAATTGATTACATTTTCTCTTAAATGCAGGGCTCTCTTTTGGTCAGTACCCTCAATCCCATCTACACCAACATGTCCAGGGAATCAATAATTTTTTTGTAGATTTTAACAATATCGTGAATCTGGTGATAAAACAAGAATAATATATACCTTTTTTTTGCATTCAACTGACTGGGATGTGAAACATTGCTTGGAGAAAGGTGTTGTGTATGTGTTTCCTTGTGACAAACCAACAACGTTTGGCACCAACAATCATTCCACGGTCAAAGTCTCTTAGATCACATTTATTCCCCATTCTGACATTTGGTCTAAAAAACAGCTGAACCTCTTGACCACATCTGCATTCTTTTGTGCATTTAGTTGTTGCCACATGATTGGCTGATTAAACATGAGCATTAACAAGCTGGTGTCAAACTCTACCTAATAAAGTGATCGTTGAGTGTGTAGTGTTATCATAACTGTATACGGATGCTAATTTACTGCATCCAGCCATTCAAAACCTGACTTCAAGTGACTGTAAAAGGCCTGGAAATAGTTGAAATAACTGTAAATTATCACAGAGGGATGTATCCACTTCACATCCTCCAAAAGTCAATTCAAGGTAATGTAGATAACGATTATAATATACATTTCAAGTCGTACATAAAATCTGTATTGAAACCAACATCAGGGCTACATTCACCCCTGGCGAAATGTAGCAAAACTTTTATTTAAACAGAAACGGTGATGTGCTGAACACCCTGTTGCAAACCGTGGGCGGACTGACTGACATAGTACGGTTTGCTCCAATGGCGTGTGAGAAGGTGTTCTCTGGCATAGGCCTACATTATTATTGATTCAGGCTACACCCCCGACACACAAACGGGGGCAAACATACCTCAAAGCCGTGATAAAACGTTGCACACCGTTGGGAGAAAACATGTGGTTCAACACAAAAACTGTAGCAAAATATTTTCAGATTGAACATGCCCTAGGATTGTATGGGTGTGGTCTGTATCACCTCACAACCCCACCTCCCTCCTCAACTCCTCCCTAATTGTACCACCCACAAGTGAAATTGCATTGGAGAAAGAGGAAGACTGGGAGATAGATAAAGTTGGGAGAGGGATTAAAAGCTGAAAAATAGCTATACGTAAACTCCACACAGTTAGGGTTTTTTTAGGGTTTTTTTCTTTTTCAAGATATTTTTTAGGCCTTTTTCAGCTTTATTGGACAGTATATAGTATAGAGAAACAGGAAGAATGGGAGCAAGAGAGAGGGGAAGACATGCGACAAATGTCGGACAGTCGGATTCAAAACGCCGACGTCGCGGCTCACAATGAGCATGCGGTCAGTGCTCTACAGGCTGCGCCACCGAGACACCCGCAAAGTTGGCAGATTCTAAAGCTGAGTCCTGTTGCATGACAGACGTGGGCAATTTTAATGCAATGCACTTCACTGCTCCAATTCTTTTAAATGAAAAATTTAAAAGAAATCTGGCGGCTTTTCATAGCAGACCCACGGTCCGGAAAAGCAAATGACTGGATTCAAGTTCCCAGAAATTCCCAAAGCAAACTCTACCCCCTTCCCCAAGCTTCACATGAGGACTTTTGATTAATCCGTCAGACAGTCGGATTCGAATCGCGGCTCACAATGAGCATGCGGTCAGTGCTCTACAGGCTGCGCCACCAAGACACCCGCCAGGAGGTTTTTGTTGTGAAGCAAAGTTTTTATGGGTTAAGGTCTGTAGCGTTGTGGTTAAGGCAAATGACTGGGACCCGCAAGGTCGGTGGTCCAATCCCCAGTGTAGCCACAATAAGATCCGCACAGCCGTTGGGCCCTTAAACCTGCTGTCCAGGGGAGGATTGTGTCCTGCTTAGTCTAACCAACTGCAAGTCGCTTTGGATAAAAGCGTCAGCCAAATGACACGTTACGTTATGCACTGCTACAAATCTCTCTATAAAAAATCTCTCCATGGAAATCTTATGAATCAATGTGAGGAGATAAGCAGTGAGAAGCAGTGAGACTAAAACATGCTTCACTCATTAAATCAGGTCCCTCTTGATGTCATACATGAGCTGGACCCAATAGCTAAGAGTCTTCAGCCATTTCACTCCAGCCATTTCATCCCCACATAGGAATAGATGGAAATGTTTAGACTGATTTGAATGGATATTGCAATGCTCTTCTCTGATTTTGCTGATGCTGACTGCATCCCATCATAACCTCATACAATGTAGTCTGAATCCATTCACAGATTTACCTTTCATGTCTTTGTTATATCATGAGGGCCCCAGCCCTAGCCTCTCATAGATGGAGAGACCACAGTGCCCCAGTGGCCTAATGGATAAGGCACTGGCCTCCTAAGCCAGGGATTGTGGGTTCGAGTCCCATCTGGGGTGAATCTGGGTCTTTTGCTTGCCGGTGATCCGAATGTCATTAACAAACCCTTCCCTGCGAGGGCATATTTAATAAAACTGCCTTTACAATTGGTAGAATGGTGTCATTGGAAACCTCAGATAAACGCACATTTATTTACGCATCAGGATTCATAGAGTAACTGGAATGGAAACAGAGCGAGGCAGGAGAGTGGTGCAGTGGAAGCGTGCTGGGCCCATAACCCAGAGGTCCAGGTTTCCCCGCACTGTGCTGCTCCTCGTGCGTCTTCAGTGTTGGAGCGTCCGGGAACATCTTCCCACAGCGTGCGCTGACCTCCTCTCCCTAGTGGGCTAGCGTTTAGGATTCTGTGCCATCACTGCCGTGGCCTGGGTTCGATTCCCGGTCGGGGAATGTATCTTAGAGTAGCAATCTTGGGCTGACCCGGTCCCATGAGCAGTAGCCCCTCCTCAATCGATCAAGTGTTTTCTCTTACTCAGAACTCTGTTCTTCATGCAATTGGCACCAATTCTCTTATTTTCAGCACACCTACTTGCAGTAACTTTTAGCTCTTTGTATTCAAGAATAAGAGAATCTGATTACTTATACCAGAGGATATGCAGCAAATGACCATTTATACAGTAAGATAAATTATGACAATAATAATAAAAGCAGGTTTTATATATTGTTACGACTGACTCGTTCAAGTCGTGAGCAGGAAAATGAGACACGCGACAACAGGCTTACGAGATAACGATTTCTTTATTTTAAAGTAAATTATCATGGGGTGTGAAGGATTAGTATGACTGTAGTGTTGCATGTAGTAGGAGTAGCAATGTTGTGAGTGCAAAAACTAGAACCAAAAACCGTCAGTCCAACGACAGGTACTCGACATGCTATTCTGCCCCCCCCCCCCCCCCCCACCAATCATCCTGTTGGGAGGCATAAGGGGAAAGTGTTAAAATGCAGCAGGGGGGCGTGACACCCCCCCCCCTTAAAAGGGGCGCCCAAGGGTGACCCTCCTCAAACCCAACAGGGTCAAATAAACAATAAAGTACAGTGCATTGCAATACAAGAGGTCCTGAAACCACCCCCAATTTAACTAAAAGGTGAAACCTTGACTGGGCCCCATCACCCAGCAGACCGTGCCTCACACAGTCCAAGGTAAAACCTCACGTTTACCAAGACAAACTCAGGAGACAGCCCCAAGTCAAGCCAGCAGTCCATAGAGGCCCTCTGTAAGACAAGACTCCCCCCCTGCGCCCAATACCACTGCGGCGCCACAGTGGCAGAGCGAGAGAGAGAGAGAACAGCGAATACAGATGGGACGAGAGATCGGGTAGGCCTAAAGGCTTTTATCAGGCATACGGCTCAACGTGTCGGCTAATATGTTTGCCGTCCCCTTGATATGTCTTATATCAAGATTATAGTCCTGCAAGAAAAGGGACCACCTCATCAAACGCTGGTTAGGGTTGGACATTGATTTTAAAAATGTCAAGGGGTTATGGTCTGTATAAATAATCAAAGGTCCAGAGACAGAGCCCACGTACACATCGAAATGTTGAAGACCCCAAATTAATGCGAGAGCTTCCTGTTCAATCACAGAATACTTTAACTGATGCACGTTAAACTTCCGTGAGAAGTACGCGACTGGATGCTCAACACCCGTGCTGTCAGGCTGCAGCAACACAGCGCCTACTCC
>NW_026911289.1:0-16170 GCF_963692335.1 Osmerus eperlanus | reverse complement strand
GATATCTGCACATCCACCAAGATCTGCCCAGCCTCGTCCATCTCAGATGTCCAGCGCACAAGGTCACCCCCCTGCGAGTCACGACACTCCAATTAAGGCGACTGATGGACACAGCTAATTGGAGGGATTTATAACCTTTTATTAGGCTTTATGAGGAAGGCAAGTGGAGGGCATTAGCATGTACAGGCCTGGAGCCTGGAGCTGGATCACTGTCTGCTACGCTGTCGTCCCAACGCACACGTCTCAAGTGTCCCCAGTCGCTTCTCTCCTTAACTTCCTTTTATTACCCTCAAGATGAAAGATACTTGGAGAAAGGTGAAGAAAAGCGCCAAGCAAAAAAATGAAAAACAACAGATGATGGAAGTATGAAACTCTTCAAGAGAAAAAGACAGAGACAGGCAGAGAGATGGAGAGAGAGAGGCAGAGAGATGGAGAGAGAGAGGCAGAGAGATGGAGAGAGAGAGACAGAGGCAGGGAGTCAGAGGCAGGGCCAGGCAGGGTCCCAGTAATGAGAGTGTGGTTATTGATTATATTGTCAGGGTGGCTGACCAGGTCTCGTGTGCCATGGGCCCAGTCCATCTGTGGACAATGCAGTCAGTTACAGCTCACTGCCCTGTCTAATAAAGAACAGGCAGATTGATGTCAGGAGTATGGTGAACTCTGCCTAACACTGCCCAGAACCTCTCTCCACACACACACACACACACCCACACACACACACACACACACACACACACACACACACACACACACACACACACACCACCACCACCACATATAACCCCCCCCCCCACCACCACACTCACCCAGCACCTCTCCACACACACACACACACACACACTCAGTGGGAACATTCAGGGTGGGGTTAAGGGGTGAAATCATTCTCTACGTTTTACAGCCCCCCCCCCCTGTGCATGGCTAGATGCTCCCACAGTGAGTGTGATTCCAAAAGGAAGATTAGAGAGTTGTTAAAAATAGGATTCATGATGTGGTGTGATTTACGTTTTGTTTTCCCTTCCCATTCAGCCTGAGCCAGAAATCAATTTCACACCAATTCTATGCAGCCCTGCGCACGTACTGTTTTCATTTCACAGTTTAATTTACTGTTTGGACATTTGTGTCTGACAATTTGCATTGAACTGTTTACCAGAATAGAGGCTCAGACACCGAGAGACACACACACACACACACTCTCTCTCTGTCTCTCTCTCACACACACACTCTCTGTCTCTCTCACACACACACCCTACACAATGTGTTTGTATCAAACAGAGTCTGAAAATGCAGTCTGTCAGACATCTCAGTGTGGTTCCCCTCAGGGAACACTAGCGCTGCCTGACAGTCAGGAACAGGAAGGAGAGACTTCCCCACCTCACAAACACATGTCCATCAGGAGGACACATGACTGGAAACCACCCACAATAACCAAGAAGTTGTGCACCCAATAATAACTAAGATACTGTGCTGAACAGCTTAACAGGAGTCTCCCAGCCACCTTGCCTCCTAGCCTCCATACCTGTCAGCCTCCCAGGCCCCCAGTCCCCTAGCCTCTCAGCCTGCCAGCCCCCAGCCTCCGGATCCAGCCTCCAGCCTCCGGGTCTGGCTCCCCAGCCTCCGGGTCCAGCCCCCAGCCTCCAGGTCCAGCCCCCAGGTCCAGCCTCCAGGTCCAGCCCCCCAGCCTCCAGCCCCACAGCCTCCATGTCTAGCCCCTAGCCCCCCAGCCTCCAGGTCTGACCCCCAGCCCCCCCGCCTCCAGGTCCAGCCCCCCAGCCTCCAGCCCCTCAGCCTCCAGGTCTGACCCCCAGCCCCCCAGCCTCCAGGTCTGACCCCCAGCCCCCCAGCCCCCAGGTCCAGACTCCAGGTCCAGCCCCCAGGTCCAGCCCCCAGGTCCAGCCCCCAGGTCCAGCCCCCAGGTCCAGCCCCCAGGTCCAGCCCCCAGGTCCAGACTCCAGGTCCAGCCCCCAGGTCCAGCCCCCAGGTCCAGACTCCAGGTCCAGCCCCCAGGTCCAGCCCCCAGGTCCAGCCCCCAGGTCCAGCCCCCAGGTCCAGACTCCAGGTCCAGCCCCCAGGTCCAGCCCCCAGGTCCAGCCCCCAGGTCCAGCCCCCAGGTCCAGACTCCAGGTCCAGCCCCCAGGTCCAGCCCCCAGGTCCAGCCCCCAGGTCCAGCCCCCAGCCCCCCAGGCAGCAGTAGCAGCAGGAGCAGCCAGCCAAAACACAAAAATCAATAAACAATCTCAACATTTCTGAGGGCCTTTCGTCTGACCTAATAAATGTCTCAATTCACCGTTATGACTTCATTTTCCTTTAACGTCTTCTTCATGTGCATCTTTTGCCGATCAATTAGAGAATGGAGTGCCCCCTGTCACAACACCTGACCTCACTCTGCTTCCAACACACGCACACATGCACGCACACAGTTCTGGAGCGAGGGGGAGTTTGAATTCATTCTGAAATGTGTTTGTACTGGGTGTGACACATCCTGGAGTTTAGTTCTAATGTCTTCATCTCACCAGCAGAACTGCTACTGTAGCTGTCTGTCCCCCCCCCCCCCCCCAGCTCTGCTCCGGGGTGTTCGCCTGGAGAACAGGAGAGGCTCCATTTCCTGCCTGTCAGGGACAATGACAAGTACAGCATCTCTCTCCAGCGCGGTTCCTCCCTGTCACAGGCCCTAATCCTGGAGGTGCAGGGATGACAGGTGAGCCCTGCTCTGCGGCTGGGAGCTCGGGGAGAATCTCACACACGCTCACCTCTCTTGTCTCCCATCGATTCTGCCACTTCCCATTATTGTCAATCAGAGGAGCAGAGTTTCCACGGAGAAAGCGCGGGGCCAGGCAGCCAGCCAGCCAGCTAGTCAGCCAGCCAGCCAGCCAGCCAGCTAGTCAGCCAGCCAGCCAGCCTCCCAGTCAGTGACCCAGGTGGGGGGGAGCAGCAGGGCGCATGGCTGCAGAGGAGGGTAGACCTGGGGGTGGAAGAGGAGGTTAAAGAAGGCTCCAGTGCTGCCAGGGACCACCCCACCCTAGGGCCACCAGGGGCCCGTCTCTCTGGGGGCCACCTGGGGCCCTCTCTCTGGGAGCCTGCAGGGGCCCCTCTCTCTGGGGGCCTGCAGGGGCCACTCTCTCTGGGGGCCACCAGGGACCCTTCTCTCTGGGGGCCTGCAGGGACCCTTCTCTCTGGGGGGCAGCAGGGGCCACTCTCTCTTGGGGCCACCGGGGCAGGATGCCTCCATTCGAACGGGACATTCTGCTTTACAAGACACACCGTAGCAGAGCCAGCGAGGTGAAACCCTCACGCGTTCCTCCCGCCCACGCCGCCACCAGGCCCAGAGCAGCTGAAGCCTTGCACGCCCGCCGCCACCAGGCCCAGAGCAGCTGAAGCCTCGCACGCCCGCAAACACAGCTTCACAGGAGCTGTCAGCGGGAAAACATTACTGCTCCCTCAGACGTGACCGGCTTGTTAGAAAAATGACATAATAACAATGACAGGAGTAATGGAACAGAAGTGAGAGGCTGCTGGGGCAGGATGAGGTGGGGCGGGTGGTCTCCCGTCAGGGGCCAGGTCCATCAGAGGGGCCCAGATGGGTCCAGAGTGGGCTCGTCCCCCTGCCGTCCCCTGACCCTGAGCATGCTCGCTGGCGCGCCAGAGAACCGCTGTTCTGGTTGGGTGAAGCGACCGTGCGGCGGCCATAAGCCCAGGAGATTGATAGGTGTGCCTTCCTCCCTCCCTCCCTCCCTCCAGGGGTAAAAGATTATCCGCTCAACCTCTTGAAACAAAGCTGTGATGGAAATTCGTCTCGCATCATCAGCAACAAAATATCTACACGCCGAAGAGGGAGTCTCTCATTTTTCATGGGCTATATATTAAATAAAAAAAGGGGCATTAAAGAAAAAGAGAAGGGGGGGGGTTGGGCCTGAGTGATAGCGTTAGTTAGGTTTTCTTTTTTTAAACGGGCCACTTGAAATGGGCGAGATTATAAGGTTTTTATTGGCTGTCAAGAAACACAACTTTCTGCGTACTTCACCCTGTGAAGCTCATAACACTATGATTAGAATGCCAGCAGAAATGAGAAGGAATGATGCCGCTGAGGAAGCAGGAGGGGCAGGGAGGACGAGCACAGATGCCCCAGGATGTGCTCCTCTACCCCCGCCACGCAGGGGACGGATGGACCAGTCACAGCCCTCAGCCACCGGATTAATACAATAAGGTTCCCACTCAGTTCTGCCTCAGAGGAACAGAGAGAGTCACACAAACCGCCAGCCAGCAGGATGCACAAAGAACACATCCATTCAAATGCTATCTCTGCATACAAGTGAATATCGTGGTCATGTTTATGTGCGCTGCGCCGTAGCTGTTGAATTTCAATTATTGCTGATGTCTTAGCGAATAAGGCGTAAGGTGAAGGTTCATTTCACACACACTCCCTCTGGTGAACAGCCCTTCTCCTCCAGGGTTCAACACGCAGTGTGGTGATAAGGACCGACTGATAGGCAGGTGCTGTAGGGAGGGATGCTGTTAGTTAAAGGGTCACCTCAAAGCAAGCTGCCATGACAGTTCAGCACCCTTCTGAAGCAGCCAATCGCTCGCCTCCAGAACACCATCACACCCTGGGGCCTTAGATGGTGGCTCGTGATACCTATATAATTATATGCGGAGAAAGTATAACAGAGGACAGATAATGGGCCGTTGGAGAGATTTCACCGAATCCACTTAAAGACTCTCCAGAATGTTCTACCAGTGATTTCCGTCCCCGAGACAGTGGCAGCGAGGGACTGCGAGCTGCGCCGCCGAACATCAAACTCCTAAACATGACAGAGCTGGCTCTTTCTGACGAGAGGAAACCATTGATTTTTCCTCCATTTCTCCATCAATCTGGGGGAGAGGAGGTGGCTGGGGTCTCCAGACAGCTGATGATGTGATTGGTAACTGTGGACCACTGGTGAGGGGATTGCTCCAGCTCTCGACACCTGGAAGAGTAACAGCACAGTCCTTCACACACCCAGAAGCTAGATTAACAGCAGGGGATCTGTTGATAATGTCCACAGCTCCGCTGGGGGTCTTCAGTTCGGACTGAGGCTCCCCTGCTGCCACGAAACAAGGGTGTGGGAGTTTAGATTCTGGTGCTTGTAATAAACATTCGTTAATGGGTAATAAGGCCCTCATAAGATGCTTATTAACATTCATTTGTGTTATTAAGACTTACTAACTTACTAAGGCCTTATTGCTTAGTAACCAACACTTATAAAGAAGCACCTGGGCTTGAATAACCACAGCTGACATCTACTAACATCCAGTTGGACCACAGTCACACAGCAGGCATTCAAACCACACTGTTTTACAAAGAACTTATGAAACAACTTAGGTTTATTTGTGCGCATTTATTAAACAAAACTCAGTTACAACCTTTGGGATCCAAATACTTGAGATGCACAGCAAAGACGAGCACGTGTGTGGGAGTGAACAGCACATGTCCAACATTACAAAAGTTAACATGAGGTTCGACAAAGGTGCATAAATATACATGGGACTCAAGCAAAGCCAACATTGCAGTGCTTGTGCTACAACTACTCCATGTTTAATACACATTATGTGTATTATGTAAACATAATGTTTATATATATGTATATATCTCTCTATATATTTTTTTTTACTTAAAATAAGTGTGGAACACTTTTTGGAGTACCTTATAAAAAGCTGTGGTCTTGTCTGACTGCGACAATTTACTGCACAACAACTGCAAAGAGGGTTTGATTGAATGGAGCCCATTGTAATGCAGATGTAGCATCTAGACACCATGCAGGCCGTTTAAAGGAGAGTAATCCTCTTTAGATCATTAGCAATGCAATTAGGCATGCTTCTACAGCTATTAAACAGAAATATAACAGCTAAGATAAGATGCTATTTGTGCTACGTGTTGTATGGGGTAGCTGCCTCCGAAGACAAGTGACATCTTAAAACCCTGAAAATGACCTCACAGATACGAGATAGTTTAGTGATTTGTACGTACTGTATCTACAACACTACATGTAATCAACATACAATAGTTATACATCATTTCGATAATTGCAATGTACTTATTGTCATCTACATTATCGACAAACTGATAAAGTTACTGAATGAAGTGCAATATAATCATAGTAAGGGTTGAGTTAAAGGTTTCATGGTTCACATCAACACGTTGGAAGACTGATGTATATAAATCACCTCATGATGCCTAGAAATATGGGCCTAATAACGGGAGATGTATTGATCCTTGGTAGTGCTGACTGATCCGTCAGGAGCCCGAGAAAGACACAGCCAGACACGGCTTGGAACACAAGTCAAGATGACACTTCCTGATCTAGTCTGTTACAGATCACATCCTCTTCAAGATCACGACAAAGCAAATCAAACTGATCAACTCACGGCGACCAATCACAGAAGCCGACCGATGCCGCCCCCAAAACGAATGCATTTGTCAGCAGGGACAATAATGTGCGCTGTGCAGCAGCAGGCAGAATGCATGGAGCCCATCCTTCACAACAACAACGAGATGGTCCCCAAAAAATGAGCTCTCCCGTGACCCCTGACCCTGCAGAGGAGCCTGCTCTGCCTATTCACACAGCAGGTTCACACAGAGTTTATGACTACATTATCTCCTCCCCCCCGCCCCTTCTCCCTCTCCCCACCCCCCCATCAGTGGACAGCGGGAGCCCCCTACAGAAGCATACGGCCAAGGCATCACTCATTCACTCGCCTCCTAGGTGCCTTTGTCAGGTGATTGCTGCCGGAAAAAGGAAAACAGATCAATACATCTCCCATGGGTCTGACAGGTAATCTTTACTCTGGATGAAATATGAGAGGTACCAGCCCGCCGGATTCCTTAACTGTAACAGGGCGATTGACTAGAGGCGCACCAAAACCATTTCCCCCCCCCCCACTTCCTGGCCATTGGAAATTCATTTTTTGAGCGTACGCCCTGGATAAGGACGTCTCCATGGCGACCGCTAATTACCATGGAAGCAGGTGAGTGAGGCGTCAAGGAAACTTGATCTGAACGTTCCTTCCTGTCAGTCGATTCTCTGGCACCATGACACACACACACACACACACACACACAGGAGACAGCGACACACATGCATCCTTCGTAACGAGATGCACGGATACTGCGGCTAGCTAGCCAGCGCTGCAGATGCACTGCGAGGCACGCTAGCCGCTTAGCTGCATTAACAACAGCCGGCTACTTTAGGAGGAGAAACTACGCGGGGTGTATGTGAGGCCCCCTACCAGAGCCTCGCTTCAGGGACGACAGCTGGAGAGCCCCCCCCCTTCAGGCCCTGACAGCCAGACTCTGGGAGGGGCTGGCGGTGACTGATTCCTGTGGCAGGATGTCTTGGGAGAAGCATCCATTTAGATGAGTGTGCACACACAGCATTTATAAATGTCAGGCCACCACGACATGATCACATAAAGGCTTCTCCAAAAGAATGATTGGAGAACTATAACTCACGCTAATTTATAAATCTGTGGCAATTTCAGGTGATCGATATGTGCACGTCTCATGTTTCTTATTGAATATAGATTCTGAAGGATCAGGGAACAGATATAGTTACTTACTGGACACATCTGATGTGTAAAAAAATACATATATATATTTTTTTTAAATGGTGTGTAAAAAAATCTTTATCAACATTCAAGCAGCTATAATGCATCCAGTGCCTTAAATCTACACAGAAGGTGTGGTGTCCACTGGTCCTGGCTGCGCCCTGTGCCCTCTGCTCCAGGTGATGCCTGGCCAGGCAGGGACTGGGGTCCTGGCTGCACCCTGTGCCCTCTGCTCCAGGTGATGCCTGGCCAGGCAGGGACTGGGGTCCTGGCTGCGCCCTGTGCCCTCTGCTCCAGGTGATGCCTGGCCAGGCAGGGACTGGGGTCCTGGCTGCACCCTGTGCCCTCTGCTCCAGGTGATGCCTGGCCAGGCAGGGACTGGGGTCCTGGCTGCGCCCTGTGCCCTCTGCTCCAGGTGATGCCTGGCCAGGCAGGGTTACAGTGGTCTCCTCACAACAGTCACAAGGTCTCTTTGCCACGTTAGACATGGGCAAGATGATTGTAAATTAGCCTCTCCTCCCTTCTCCCCCCCCTCCTCCTGTCCCCTCAACCCCTCCTCTCCCCCCCCTCCTCCTCTCCCCTCCATCCCTCCTCTCCCCCCCCTCCTCTCCTCCCCCCCTCCTCCTGTCCCCTCCACCCCTCCTCTCCTGTCCCCCCTCCTCCTGTCCCGTCCACCCCTCCTCTCCTCCCCCCCCTCCTCCTCCTGTCCCCTCCATCCCTCCTCTCCTCCCCCCTTCCTCCTGTCCCCTCCATCCCTCCTCTCCTCCCACCCTCTTCTCCTGTCCCCTCCACCCCTCCTCTCCTCCCCCCCCTCATCCTCCGGTCCCCCCCCCCTCCTCTCCCCCCCCCCTCTTCTCCTGTCCCCTCCACCCCTCCTCTCCTCCCCCCCCTCATCCTCCGGTCCCCCCCCCCCCTCCTCTCCTCCCCCCCTCCTCCTCCTGTCCCCTCCACCCCTCCTCTCCCCCCCTCTCCCTGTCCCCTCCACCCCTCCTCTCCTCCCCCCCCTCCTCCTGTCCCCTCCACCCCTCCTCTCCCCCCCCCTCTCCTCCCCCTGTCCCCTCCACCCCTCCTCTCCTCCCCCCCCATCCACCCCTCCTCTCCTCCCCCCCCTCCTCCTGTCCCCTCCACCCCTCCTCTCCTCCCCCCCTCCTCCTCCTCCACAGTCTCTCCCTCTCTAAACCCCTGCTTCTTCTCATTGCTCTCCCGGCAGTGAAAACAATCCACCCCCGGTGTTAAAAACAGATTCGCAGCTGGCCTTGAACATGAATGTGTTGAGGGAGATTTAAATATAGAAGGTGAGTTGAGGAGAACAGAGGGGAACCTCCAAGGACCACAAGCGCTGCCCCTCTGTCATGTGCTAATGACGGCCTTTGTAGCAAGTGTAGCTTTTCAAATCCATGCTAATAGGACGCCTGTTCTTTGAGCGCACGTTCCATTGGTGGTTGCCTCTGTGAACCTTGCAGCACCATGAGGTAGCGAAACTTTCCGATGCTCTAACATCTGTAAGCTTGCTAGGCAGTTCTACGCTAACTTGTTGGCTAAACTCTCGCAGGCTAATGGCGGAAGAGCCCTCCCAGCCACTCCAACCCCCGACCGTGATTTCGGTGTCCCTGCTGACAAAGCGGGGCTTCTCAACAAGGTCATAATTGTTGGTCCTTGGTGGGGGCAGGAGGCCTGGAGATGGAGCTGGAGCTGCCAGGAGAGGAGGCAGGAGTCTACGACCACGAGGCCTTCCACGCTGACTTCCATTCTCAAGAGGACGGCTGACTATGGGAGTGATTAGCCAGGCTTGATTGCATTAACATTTCTCATCCTTTAAATTCTTGCTGGAAAGACTTGACGTAGCAGCACAACGCTGATTCTGAGAGTAACCCAGGTATTCTTGATATATTTAATATTTTTCCTTCTCAAAAATCCCACTCAGCAGGAGGAGTTTAAGCCATGTGTCTTAATTTGTCCCAATAGGGCCTCCGTCCACCAGCCAGGCTGGGAAGGCTCCCTTCACCTCCTGCTGCTGTCAAGGCCTGGAGGAGCCCAGCTGATGAAGGGTGGAGGCCCCTGGCCCCCTTACTGCAGCAGCCGCCATGACCATAGGGGTGGAGGCCGGGGTGGAGGCCGGGGTGGAGGCTGGCATCTCTTCTCTCAGGACATCTTTCAGGAAGGGTATGCATACTGGAGGGAACCAGAAAAGTTGAATCTAGTTAGTTCGAAAGTAAGCTAAGAGTGTTCGAAATTCAGCTGGAGAACAAGATAATTTGTGAATTTTTTAATTAAACTATAACGTTTCACATGATGGTTTTTCACCTTTCAAACTTTGTCTCTGAGGGAACCAATCTACAGAGAAAGGGTAACAGAAAATACAATGTCTCCCTCTAATATCTGTTCTCCTTTCACCTTCTTTCCGTTAATAAATCAATCTCTGTTGGTCTCTCCTAAAGTTAGTGGCGGTCACACAGACATTTTGAGAGGCAGACCCGAAGCGGAGGACACAGGAACTAGAAGTGACATTGTGGCTCTGGGCTGTCTCAAAGGATTACGCATTACAGCCTTCACTGGCATGTGCTTTTGCTCTTTTCCATTCTATCTGCTTGTGCCTCTTTCCAGATGACTTCTCCCTCAAACTGATCCAGCGGGCAAGATAACTGATTAATATTTCTGGAGGGAATGATGACTAACTGTTCGACCCAAACACTCAGCTCTCATGGTTGAAACACAGCGAAGGCTACTGACCTACATTCTAGGGGTTCTACTGATGGTTAAGAACATAGTAGATAATCCACATGGAAAACTAAAATGACCAATCACAAGGATTAGTAATTCAATCATATAATATATCTATTTTTTAAATATAAAACACATACAAAATAGCAAATATAAAACATCATCTAAAATGGATGTCAAACTGCAGCGCGCTTGTCCCAGATACAGCAAGAGCATCTTATGTCACTCAATATGTCCTAAGAGGACAATGAAGTGGATCTGAGGAAAAGGTTTGGAGTCAGTGTGAGATTCCCGTGTGCTCGTATTGAGCAACCTTCTTTCCATATTAATACCCTCTCATGTGATGTTCTCTAAAAACAATCATTACAGCATTTCCTGGAGCCAGCCTCTCCCCTGTTTATTAATCAGCTAATTACACATTGACAGTAATGGCCCTGCTGATTCCCACAGTTAAATGAGCAGGACTGAATAGCTCTTTAATGATTAGCCTTTGTGTTTTTTCACCATACGAGCAGAATCCATCTATTTCACGCGACCAAAGGGGACTTTCAAATCCAACCAGTTGTGGGAGGTTTGGAAGGCTAGCCCTGTTAGGACGGTGGTGATCAGTGAGGCGCGCCTGATCAGGCCCGTCGGTGGATTCAAGGATCAATTACAGAGGTCATTATCACAGTTGATATAAAACATAATCCGATGCGGACATTCGTCAATGCTCTTTTTTCAGATCCAATCTCAAACCCTATAAACCTTATGCCAGATAAGATAATCCACTAAACAGTGCTATCCAGCCCCTGGAATCATGTGTGTGTTCAGCCCACCTCAACCAGCACCACCAGCACCACCAGTACAGCCAGGGGCAGGTGAGCTGGGTGGAGGAGGTGGAAGAGGGGGTTTTGAAGGACGCCAGAGGGGAGCGGAGGGGAGCGAGAGAGGGCAGAATAGTGCAGCGGGCTGCATTTCTGTCAGCAGAAGTGATGGCTGAGTGGTGCCGTTATTTGTCTTGTGCTGCCACACGGTGCTGGAGCCAGGCCGGGCATTAATGAGAGGAGGACGGACGCAGCGGAGGCTAGGAACACGCAGGGCCTCCGACGCAGGTGATCTGTCACACACCAGCCCCGCTCACGCTCCACCCAGCCAGGACCCAGCCAGCATCCAGCCACCCAGCACCCAGCCACCCAGCCAGGACCCACCCAGCCAGCACCCAAAAGGGGGGGGACAGATTTGCCATTTTCAAAAAGTGTGTGGGACACGTATAATGAACCCTACGGCCCTGTTGGAGGGTATTTTAAATACTCACATCTTAAGGTATCATGACATCCATAAAGGTTCAAAATCAAACAATGGGTAGAAGTGCTAACCAACATACCGCAACTTCTGGTACAAAGTGCAGGGTATACAAGAACAAATTACAGCTTATTATCAGCCTTCATCCCTTATTACAGATGAAGATGAAGGGCATTGTTCAAGACAGCGGGGGAGGGGGGAAACGGCAATAATTAATTAGTCTGCTTGTGAGACAAGAGGGGATTAAAATCCATCAGGATCTTCACACACCGGTTCAGCCACGCCATGTTCTCAAATCTCTTTTAAACCGAGAAAAAAACCCAGAAATGTGTCAGACATGCAGAGAGCAGGAATACATAATTAATCTGTGACCTGTGCACAATACAAATACATTTGAATGTACTTATTGCACTCACACAAGAAGAATAAGAAAAAAAAAAAAAAAAAACGAAACACGGAGGACCAGACCTGGACGAGCACTGACGCTCTGTTCTATTTCCTGTGAAGAGTGGTTGTCGTTTTCTGTCGTTGGATTGATGGTGGTGAGAGAAGCAGAGAACGGCCAATTTGAGCCTGAGAAGTGGGGTGGTCATCTAATCCAAACAGGTACCTGGCTTGATAAGTTGTTTCACAGCCAGCTTCAACACTGAGCTGGTAAGTGCTAAAAGGGTGAAGCTGGAAAACAGAGAAACAGCTGGGTACCGCCTGGGCAATTCCCCCCAGACTCCAGGGAGACACCTCCTGATCCACACCATTTTCACTCCTGATTACAGAGTACCAAATCAGCCACTAACACACACTCTTCCTGAGGCGAACTCACTCACGCTGCGGGCAACAGCAGAGAAGCTAACTTGGCTGCTATACGATGGAATCCTGGCCCACCCAGGGCGAACAATACTAATAAATGAACTTGAATCAAATTCTAATCGGTGTTTTCCATAAGAATACTTTTTTTTTACCCAGATATCATGAATATCAGCGTAGATATTAACATGTAACATTATTTATTTGTTTAACATGTTGAAATGAAATGTGAACGAAAACTTTTGCGATTAGACAGAAAAAACTAAAGAATCTCCGAAAATAAAAGGTAAAATCCCCTAGAATGAATGTGTCTGGCCAGTGTGACGTTGCCTAGAAGAAGCGGGGTGTAGCACGGAGCAAGGTAAAGATTTATACAGAGCAGTTGCAGCTGCAGAAACTGACATTGGATGACACGGGCTGCATGATAAATCACTCTGGACACGGGGCACCAGACACAGGGAAACGCTGCTCCATACATGCACCAGAGAAGCAGCAGTTCCTTGAAAACGTCTGGAAATAATACTTGAAGAATAATATATACTAGTGAAATTTCTGTTTTCTTATATATTATATATATATATATATTTCTTATATAATAATTAGCAAATTGTCTTTCAATTAATTGTTAATAATCAATACATTTAAAAGGATCTCCAAATAAAAACTGACTCAATGAGTCCAAGTCAAATAAAACCAGAATTATGGTTCTAATGAGATGTTTCTCTTACTACTTGGCGTATTGTGTTGGATCCCTGACTGTCTAGACCTGTCTAGATCTGACGTCTGTCTCTCTCCTGGGATGCTGAGAGCACCCTGCCCCCTCCTGGAGGGTAGGAGGGCCCCCTCTATTGGGCCCCCTCTCCTGGGCCCCCTACTGGAGGGTAGGAGAGCCCCAACCCTCCTAGGCCCCCTCTCCTGGGGGGACAGGACTGCCCCTGCTCCTGGGCCCCCTCTCCTGGGGGGACAGGACTGCCCCTGCTCCTGGGCCCCCTCTCCTGGGGGGACAGGGGGGCTCTCCAGGGGGCAGGGGTGAATCTTGTTTTAGTTTTATGGGAAGTGGCTCTGAGCGCTGGTGAGGTGAAGGACAGAGTCTCTGGCCGTACCATCACTCAGTGCAATAAATGGATGCAATCTGTATCCCAGTAAAGCACTGGCTGGTTTTAAATTCCTCCTCTTTTATCCAAATGAATGATGGAGCCCGGTACAGTGCACTGTGCAGCAATATTAATATACATCAGAGGCCAGTGCCCCTCACTAAATCAGGGAAGCTCCGGCATTTGTTATTTAAATGACAAACAGCGTCTGCAGGAGAGGGGACGCGGGCGGAGAGGTGGACGAACCAATTCAGATTTCAATCCGGCAAAGAAGCAGAGCCCCAAGCCATCAGTCTAATGAAAACAGGCAGCTCAGCCAGCCCAAACGTGAGGATCCAACCTCCATCCTGGTGCACTCTCCCCAGCCTGGTGCCCGCTCCCCAGCCTGGTGCCCGCTCCCCAGCCTGGTGCCCGCTCCCCAGCCTGGTGCCCGCTCCCCAGCCTGGTGCCCGCTCCCCAGCCTGGTTCCCGCTCCCCAGCCTGGTGCCCGCTCCCCAGCCTGGTGCCCGCTCCCCAGCTCTTATCTCCTGGTCCCTGGGCTGCAGGGCTGGTGGAGGCTCGGCTTACAGCCCCGCTCTGACAACACCACTGCTGGGAGCCTACCCAGAACCACACGCACAAATTTATTTTTAAATTTTTGGGCACTATTATTCATAGTTATCATGCAGTGTGCTGCAATCAAGGATCCTACAAAACACATCTAATCTAAGGACCAGTTAGGACGAAAACTAAATGGTGAGACAATTTGGTAGCAGTGTGTAAAGTTCCAGAGACACAGGTGAAGGTGTCAGGTATCAGGTGAAGGGAGAGGGGGACAGACCCTGTGCTGTCAGGACAGACAGACAGGTACCTGAGAAGGTGCTGGGCAGACAGACAGGTACCTGAGGAGGTGCTGGACAGACAGACAGGTACCAGAGGAGGTGCTGGACAGACAGACAGGTACCTGAGGAGGTGCTGGACAGACAGACAGGTACCTGAGGAGGTGCTGGGCAGACAGACAGGTACCTGAGGAGGTGCTGGGCAGACAGTTAGGTACCTGAGGAGGTGCTGGGCAGACAGACAGGTACCAGAGGAGGTGCTGGACAGACAGACAGGTACCTGAGGAGGTGCTGGACAGACAGACAGGTACCTGAGGAGGTGCTGGGCAGACAGAAAGGTACCTGAGGAGGTGCTGGACAGACAGACGGGTACCTGAGGAGGTGCTGGCCAGACAGACAGGTACCTGAGGAGGTGCTGGGCAGACAGACAGGTACCTGAGGAGGTGCTGGGCAGACAGACAGGTACCTGAGGAGGTGCTGAGCAGACAGACAGGTACCTGAGGAGGTGCTGGACAGACAGACAGGTACCTGAGGAGGTGCTGGACAGACAGACAGGTACCTGAGGAGGTGCTGGACAGACAGACAGGTACCTGAGGAGGTGCTGGGCAGACAGACGGGTACCTGAGGAGGTGCTGGACAGACAGACAGGTACCTGAGGAGGTGCTGGGCAGACAGACGGGTACCTGAGGAGGTGCTGGGCAGACAGACAGGTACCTGAGGAGGTGCTGGACAGACAGACTGGTACCTGAGGAGGTGCTGGGCAGACAGACAGGTACCTGAGCAGGTGCTGGGCAGACAGACAGGTACCTGAGGAGGTGCTGGGCAGACAGACAGGTACCTGAGGAGGTGCTGGGCAGGAAGGTAGTCTTCCTCCTCCTCTTGATGTCCCCGGAGCACAGCAGGTGAAGGCTGGGCTGCCTGGAGGACGGCCGGACGGCCGGACATCTAGACAGGCAGACAGACAGGTAAATAGTTAGACAGACAGGTAGATAGTTAGACAGACGGGTAGATAGTTAGACAGACGGGTAGATAGTTAGACAGACAGGTAGATAGTTAGACAGACAAGCAGACAGATGGACATAAAGATACAGACAGACAGAAAGGCAGATCATTTTAAATCACTGAAAAACAGATTGTTGCCATGACGCCATAGGTCCTAAAAACTGCTGTTCTATCCAAAAGCACCATTATTAAAAGTCACACTTTACCGCTAGGAGCAAATTCTGGCCTCTACAAATGATGCACTTGTGTTGTTGTGCTCAGAGGAATTGATCCCTACGTAGGAATTCTGACCAAACACAGTAAAAGGAAATGTGGAGTGGAGGGAAAACCTAGGTGTGGGGGCTGGGCCTCTCTGTCACAGCCAGGTTCAGATAAACACACCTGCCGTGCACCCCTCCTGCTCACGTGTCAGGGGCCCAGGAGCGCGGAGAGCCGCCATGGCCTCTCCTAGCCCTGATTACTGGGATGTAAAGTTAAGGTCAAGGTCTCCGCCACTGCCTGGGGGGAGGAACAGGCCAACAGCAGCATGATGGGTTGACTCTTAGACCATGAGAGTGTGTGTGTGTGTGAGGAAGAGAAAAAGAGAGACACAGAGAGAGAGAGAGACAGAGAGAGAAAGAGAGAGACAGAGAGAGAGAGAGAGAGGCACACAGAGAGAGAGAGAGAGAGAGAGAGAGAGAGAGAGAGAGAGAGAGAGAGAGAGAGAGAGACAGAGAGAGAGAGAGACAGAGAGAGAGACACAGAGAGAGAGACACAGAGAGAGAGAGAGAGAGAGAGAGAGAGAGAGAGAGAGAGAGAGAGACAGAGAAAGAGAGAGAGAGAGAGAGAGAGAGAGAGAGAGAGAGAGAGAGAGTTGAAGCATATGAGCT
>NW_026911288.1:0-20122 GCF_963692335.1 Osmerus eperlanus | reverse complement strand
AGGAAGAAAGACCTGCCCTCCCAGAGGAGCTGGGAGGTGGAGGACATGTTTGATAGCCGGGCTGGGAGGTGGAGGACATGTTCGGGCTACTTGAATGTGATTGAATGCTTTGTTGTGGGAAGCTCTTTACTAATCTTTACCTGCACAAAAATCTGAAGCGCAAGAAAATGCAGCTGAAGTGTTTCGGAGTTGAGTTGAGAGGCTTTGCCTTGGGTGGCCGGGGGGAGGAGGGGGGGAGGGGGGAGGGGGGGAGGGGGGAGGAGGGGGGAGTGGACACAGACCTCTTCAGCCTGTCTCACTTTCTTCTCTGACAGAAAAGCTTCATTTCCCTCAAACCGGTAGGGAGGGGGGAGGAGGGGGGAGGGCTACAGGAGGAACAGAGAGAGAGAGATGAAACGCAGGAGAGAGCGAAGGAGAGAGGAAGGGGAGGGGCTGGTGAAATCCACAAGGGGGGGAATGCAGGATGAAGAGGGGGAAGAAAGCTGAATGATGGAGGTAAAGGGATTTAGGCGGTTCCATTCACATGGTCTGTGGTGCATCTGAATGGGAGCTGGAGGAGCAGGCAGGAGCGATGCAGCAGGGGATTTCATGCAGCTCTGTGAGAACCACGCTCTCATTATCCCTGCTTTATATATAGCACAGTATACCAGCACAGTATACCACCTAAACACAATCGCCGTTTTTTATACCAGAGTGTCACTAAAGGATGTATGTTAGTGAAGATCAGGCATGTTCTCTAATCCAGGCTGTGGTTAGTGTTGTGTCGTGGTGTTGATCCAGGCTGTGGTTAGTGTTGTGTCGTGGTGTTGATCCAGGCTGTGGTTAGTGTTGTGTCGTGGTGTTGATCCAGGCTGTGGTTAGTGTTGTGTCGTGGTGTTGATCCAGGCTGTGGTTAGTGTTGTGTCGTGGTGTTGATCCCGTTCCTGTCCTGTCGCTGGAACTAAGGCGCTTCCCTCAACTTCTAACTTACCTCCAGGCAAGTATCCACCCCACTAAGACAAATATTCTGACTAATTCATATCTTTTTTACATTTGTGTGAGTGTGTGTGTGTGAGTGTGAGTGTGAGTCAGACTGCTGCAGGGGACAGCAGGTTAAAGGTGTGTTCGTGCCTGTCCGTCCTGTGAGTGTGAAGTGGAGTGAAGCGGTGGCAGGTGTGAGCAACACACACACACACACTTACACACACTCACACACACACACACTCACACAGGAAGTAGCAGTCTCCCTCCGGAGGAAGCACACAGAGCTGAGCCAGACTGCCCCCTCACCCTCCAGCCAACCAGATGTTCTCACACTCTAACACAACACCACCCCACACCCCACCATCCCAACCCCCACCACCCCACACCCTACCACCCCACACCCCACATGATTGCATGTGATCTCCACTTCCTGTTCCGTGTGTAGGCAGTAGGGTTTGTTTGTGTTGTGTTACAGGTTAACACTTTGCTCAGTTTCTGGGTAGTTTGGTTTCACCTCAGTGCTCTTCCTTCACAGCTCTCCACACGTACCTCAGCTCAATTATCAGGAATGTTTAGTTTTTACAGGGTATAGATGCATGCAGTGTTTTACACTTTTTTTTTTTTTTATTCCACAAAACTGAAGATGTCTGTGTGTAAGCAGAGAGGTGCGTCGGGGGCGACCTGGTCGTCGGGGGCGACCTGGTCGTCGGGGGCGTCCTGGTCGTCGGGGGCGACCTGGTCGTCGGGGGCGACCTGGTCGTCGGGGGCGACCTGGTCGTCGGGGGCCAGCCGGACGCTTCAACACCTTTAAACTCATTCCTATTCCTTCCTTTTTTGGCCGGCCTGATTAGCAGAATGCTAATTCTGTTCCTTCATGTAATTAATCAAACTGACACCAACAAAAGTTTTTGTTGAGACCCCCCCCTAAACTCTTCACTCAGGCAGGTGTATCTGGTACTGTCCTATTTATCATGGGAGTCTTAAATCATATACTGCAATATTACATTTCTACTAAATGTGTGACGTTCAGCTGTATACTCGATTACACACGATTTCTGGACTTAAATATAATTTGACTATTGTTTTTTCATCATAATTCTGCTTTTTCTAAACTGAATCCTGAGGCTTGTCATTCAGTTTTATGATGAAGGAATTAATGGAAGTACTTGTTTTGGTTATTGGGCTTTTGATAACATAATTAAATGAAATATTTTTCTTTTTATCAATAATGTACAAATGATGCATCAAAGGACATTAAATAATGTAGAAGCAACATTTGAAGTAATTCTGTAGCTGTAACAATTATATATAAATTTATTGCACCTTAAAGAATACAGAATTGACATTTTATAAAATAAATAAATAAATAAATACCATGTCATTTATTCAAAATATTTCTCACATGCATTTTAATGCATATATACAGACATTTCTCTATTTAGAAGATGATAGAAATGATGAATTCTCTTTCTCACAGAGCGACTTCAAAGAGGAGTGCTGAGGCAGCAGATCTCTCTTCTCTGGGTCCGGGGCTCCTATCTCAACTACCAGACACAGTGTAAAGTAACCACATCTCAACTACCAGACACAGTGTAAAGTAACCACATCTCAACTACCAGACACAGTGTAAAGTAACCACATATCAGCTACCAGGCCCAGTGTAAAGTAACATCTCAGCTACCAGGCCCAGTGTAAAGTAACATCTCAGCTACCAGGCCCAGTGTAAAGTAACATCTCCGCTACCAGGCCCAGTGTAAAGTAACCACATCTCAGCTACCAGACACAGTGTAAAGTAACATCTCAGCTACCAGACACAGTGTAAAGTAACATCTCAGCTACCAGGCACAGTGCACAGTAAGCACATCTCAGCTACCAGACACAGTGCACGGTAACCACATCTCAGCTACCAGGCACAGTAACCACATCTCAGCTACCAAACACAGTGCACAGTAACCACATCTCAGCTACCAGGCACAGTGTAAAGTAACATCTCAGCTACCAGGCAGTGTAAAGTAACATCTCAGCTACCAGGCACAGTGTAAAGTAACATCTCAGCTACCAGGCACAGTAACCACATCTCAGCTACCAGACACAGTGTAAAGTAACCACATCTCGGCTACCAGACGTGTATTTCATAGGGACTGTCCCTTTAAGGACCCAGGGCCCCTCCCACCCTGCCGGTCTCAGATGTGATGGCGTGCCTGGCGTCAGTTAGAAGGTCAGGGGCCAATCTGGCCATCAAAACGCCTGTGCATCATAATGTGACAGTACACCTGCCTTGCATTCTAATGGCGGAGGCAGAGTCTACGGCGTTCCTCCACGATCAAAGACCCAGGGCTCAGGGCTCATGGCTTCACTGCAGCCTCACAGCAGCCAGGACATCTGGGGAGGGTTGGCAGCTTCGGCCCCCTCCTGCTGGACCCACCAGAGAGGAGGGAGGGAGAGGAGAAGGAGAGAGCAGGAGGGAGTGTGGGAAGAGAGGGGAGGGTGAGAGATGAGGATGGAGGGTTAGGGAGAAGGATGGAGGGAGGGATGGTGAGAGGGATGGAGAGAGGAATGGAGAGAGGGATGGAGGGATGGAGGGAGGGATGGTGAGAGGGATGGAGGGAGGGATGGAGGGAGGGATGGAGGGAGGGATGGAGAGAGGGATGGATGGAGAGAGGGATGAAGGGAGGGATGGAGGGAGGGATGGAGGGAGGGATGGAGAGAGGGATGGAGAGAGGGATGGAGGGAGGGATGAAGGAAGGGATGGAGAGAGGGCAGTGTTTGGCCTGCTAGGCAGAGGGCCGTGGTGTTTGTTACAAACGTGTGCCTGCTGTAGGCAGCCTGGCGTGTCTACACAGACTAGGAGGGGGGTGAGGAGAGGGCTGAGGAGGGGGGTGATGAGGGGGGCAAAGGGTGGAGTGATAGGGGGAGGAGAAGAGGAGAGGGAGGGAACTTGTCTGACGTAGAAAGGCTGCAGCCAGGAAAAAAACTACAAAAAAGAAACAAACAAATAAAAAACGAGAGAAGAAAACGAGATGCATGAATATTCATCTGCAACTGTGATGAGATGACAGTGTTTGCTGGCGTGGCCACGGCTCCGCATGGCCTGTGTGTTAGAGAACAGCAAGGCCACATCCTGGGGTGTGGAACCCAGGAACCACACGCTCCATCTTACCCAACAACACTGGCAGATTTCTCAGATGATTCCAGACGTTTTCTCTTCTCCCCCTCCAACCTTCGCCCACCACCCATACACCCACCAGGGGAGAGAGGGTGTGTGTGAGTGTGTATAAGAGTCAGGTGGCTGAGCGGATAGGGAATTGGGCTAGAAATCAGAAGGTTGCTGGTTCGATTCCTTGGGCAAGGAACTTCACCCTACTTGCCTCGGGGGAATGTCCCTGTACTTACTGTAAGTCGCTCTGGATAAGAGCGTCTGCTAAATGACTAAATGTAAAAGAGTGTGAGTGTGTTTATGAGAGAGATGGAATTATACTATTGACATTTGAAGACTGTACAGAAAAGCCATGTGAGTGGTTGCTACAGTAACCTAACCCTTCCAAACATGTCAACATGTTAATGCAGTTCCTAAACCTGTCCCTCCCCTTCCCTCCTATCCCCCCCTCACCTCTGCTCTCCTCCCCTCTCCTCCCCTCCCCTCCCCTCTCCGCTCCTCTCCTCTCCTCCCCTCTCCTCCCCCTGCCTGCCTCAGATCTCCACAGCCAGAGTGGTCGGCAGCTCCAAAACCCTTTCTGCTCCACACGGCTCATTGTACACAGATCTCAGCATTGTTCCTCCTTCCCCTTCTCCCTCCCCTCACCTCTCTCTCCTGGCTCCAGCTGGCATGGAGACGCAGGCCTGTTGACAGGGCTCAGATCTCAGGGCTCAGGCCTCTCCCCCTCCCTATCATCCCCTCCTCCCCCTCCCATTCCAAAAATATTTTGGAAAAATAAATCCCAAAAGAGTTTGCATCATTGGTGAGTACTTGATGAGGACTCTACTATAGGGAGTCAGGTGGCTGAGCGGTTAGGGAATGGGGATAGTAATCAGAAAGTTGCCGGTTCAATTTTCGGTCGTGCAAAATGACGCTGTGTCCTTCGGCAAGGCACTTCACCCTACTCCACCCTTCACCCGCCTCGGGGGAATGTCCCTGTACTTACTGTAAGTCTCTCTGGATAAGAGCCTCTGCTAAATGACTAAATGTAAATGTCAATGTGCTATGCTCTGATGTAAACTTCTCTGTTCTCCTCTCCTCTCTTTTCAATGTGTGTGAGAAAAAAAAGTTGACGAAAAAAAGTTTATGATCGAAAAAATAATAAAAAGGTTTATATTCTTTTATTACTCTGTTCTATGATCTCCCCTATCCTCTCCCCTCCCTTCCCCTCCCCTCCCCTCCCCTCTCCTCTCCTCTCCTCCTTTCCTTTCCTCTCCTCTCCTCTCCTCCCCTCCCCTTCTCTTCTCTTCTCTTCTCTTCTCTTCTCCTCCCCTCCCTCCCTCCCTCCCTCCCTCCCTCCCTTCCTTCCTTCCTTCCTTCCTTCCTTCCTTCCCTCCCTTCCCTCCCCTCCCCTCCCCTCCCCTCCCCTCTACTCCCCTCCTCCCCTCTCCTCTCCTCCCTCCCTACTCCCCTCCTCCCTTCCCCTCCCCTCCCCTCCCCTCTACTCCCCTCCTCCCCTCTCCTCTCCTTCCTCCCTACTCCCCTCCTCCCTTCCCCTCTCTTCTCCTCTCCTCCTCAGTCAGTTCAGCTCTTTGCACGGACTAGTTTTTCTTTTAAATGCATATTCTGCAGAGCTGAGTGCTGGCATGTGTACGCAGCAGAGTAATTGTGGAGGCCAAATGTTTAATTACACATGGCAGGCGTCACAGTATGACCCCCCGCAGCCTGGACCCCCCCGAGAAAAACACCCCAAACAGCCTCTCAGGGGGGGGGTGGGGGGGGGGGGCTTCTGTGTGTGTAGCTGTTGTTGTGTGTGTATGTGTCTGTGTGTGTGTGTGTGAGATATAATCTGAAAACACACAGCAAGCCTTGCAAACATTTCTCTCCTTGTTGGAAATAGAAGGGATGTTTTACTGGTCCCAGTCTTCGCTGCATCAGGTCCACTCCTGCTTCTCCTGGGTCTGTGTCCTGCAAACCAAGAGCCTGGTAGGTGTGTGGGTGAGTGTGTGTGTGAGTGTGTGACCCTAGGGGGTCAGCAGCAGGAAGTAGGGTCTCCAGGTCACAGAGCACCTGTGTTGCTGTCAGATTCGTTTACCTCTGACCTCTGACCTGTTTTCCCACGCTGCAACTGAGAGGTCCAGACCATCCTGGTGTGAGTTAACCAGGCTGCCCTGGCCGGCCGACCAACCCTGCTTCACCACATCACTGACCTACCCTGCTTTACAGCACCACAACACTGACCTACCCTGCTTTACAACACCACAACACTGACCTACCCTGCTTTACAGCACCACTTCACTGACCTACCCTGCTTCACAACACCACAACACTGACCTGCCCTGCTTTACAGCACCACTTCACTGACCTACCCTGCTTTACAGCACCACATCACTGTAGCTTCACTGACCTACTGGGAGCGATTAGAGCATCGTTGTGTCGTGTTCGCGTTCTGACACACTCACAGACATGCACACACACACACGGCAGAGGAGAGGGAGGAGAGGGAGGTGTGGTAAAGAGCAAACGCCTCCGTCTGTTCAGGTCTGTCCTGTTCAGGTCTGTCCTGTTCAGGTCTGTCCTGTTCAGGACTGTCCTGTTCAGGACTGTCCTGTTCAGGTCTGTCCTGTTCAGGTCTGTTCAGGTCTGTCCTGTTCAGGTCTGTCCTGTTCAGGACTGTCCTGTTCAGGTCTGTCCTGTTCAGGTCTGTCCTGTTCAGGTCTGTCCTGTTCAGGACTGTCCTGTTCAGGACTGTCCTGTTCAGGTCTGTTCAGGTCTGTCCTGTTCAGGTCTGTCCTGTTCAGGTCTGTTCTGTTCAGGTCGGTTCTGTTCAGGTCTGTGAGGACCCTGGTGTTTACATTTACATTTAGTCATTTAGCAGACGCTCTTATCCAGAGCGACTTACAGTAAGTACAGGGACATTCCCCCCGAGGCAAGTAGGGTGAAGTGTCTTGCCCAAGGACACAATGTCAGTTGGCATGACCGGGAATCGAACTGGCAACCTTCGGATTACTAGCCCGCTTCCCTCACCGCTCAGCCACCTGACTCCCTGGTGTTGACCTTGAAGGCCTGTCCTCCTCCACAGCCCCGTGTTAGAGAAGTGTTCCTGGGCGCGGTGGAGCAGAGTGTTCCTGGGCGCGGTGGAGCAGAGTGTTCCTGGGCGCGGTGGAGCAGAGTGTTCCTGGGCGCGGTGGAGCAGAGTGTTCCTGGGCGCGGTGGAGCAGAGTGTTCCTGGGCGCGGTGGAGCAGAGTGTTCCTGGGCGCGGTGGAGCAGAGTGTTCCTGGGCGCGGTGGAGCAGAGTGTTCCTGGGCGCGGTGGAGCAGAGTGTTCCTGGGCGCGGTGGAGCAGAGTGTTCCTGGGCGCGGTGGAGCAGAGTGTTCCTGGGCGCGGTGGAGCAGAGTGTTCCTGGGCGCGGTGGAGCTGAGCGAAGGTCAAACAGTGTTTCTGAGCGACAACATCCTGCGGTTTGGAGTGCAGCTAAATGTCCGCCACCGACATGATGCAGCACTCTAAGCATGCTGGGAAATCTGCCCTGTGGGATGTAGAGCTCGGCTCCAAGCCGAACGCTGGAGTTTTACATTTAAATGTTTTCTATTTCTGTAACTGGCAGTGATGCACATGTTGACCTTGTTGAAGGGAAACGTCTTGAACAGAAGTCCTGAAGAGAAACCTGAAGAGAACACACCAGCACCCTGGGACTGACACAGTCCCAACTACACAGACACAATACAACTCTCTCGTTTTGAGGGAGTCAAATTGACTAGAATTATAAAGTATAATATGTAAGAGAGACTAGTTTATGATCTTGTTTCCGGAAACAGTAATTGTCCTAAGAAACTGCAAATTCTATATTGTGTATAATCATCGGTCCTTGAGAGTTTCCTGTAAAGAAATCCCAGCTAGCTACGAGACAAATACAATTTCACCTTATCATGGAGAACATTCCCTAGCAATCATCTCATTTTCCAGTTGGCCTCCCTCTCATATTCTCAAACGATATTATTCTCTCAAGCCAATATGGACTATAGCTAATCTACAACTGGGAGGGCTATTTGCATACATATGTTGGTCCGTGCAGTTGTACATGATGATGCTGAAACACTTTGAGACTACAAACCAAGTCACTGAATCCATGCTGTGTCACATTTAGAAACTATAATACTGTTCAACACTATGAAACTCTTTAATACTTCAAACTTGTTTAGTATTTAGACACTAAATCATACAAACAGCGGAACGGACTGCTATTGAAAAAGATAGGACTAGCAAAATGAAATGTTGAGGATGACTTAGTTCAGCTTGTGTGTGATCATCTGAATGTTCATGGTTTTGATATGTCTGCTGATGTAAATACTGGGGTGAGCTGAGCTGGTCACTCAACACACAGCTGCTGAGTTTCATCATCGTAGGTTTCTGCTCTCTCTCTCCTTCTTTCTCTCCTTCTCTCTCTCCTTCTTTCTATCTTTCTCTCTCTCCTTCTCTCCCTCTCTCCTTCTCCCTCCTCTTCTCTCCCTATCTCTCTTTCTTTCACTCCCTCCTTCTCTCTCTCTCCTTCTCTCTCTCCTTCTTTCCCTCTTCCTCTCTCCCTGTCTCTCTCCTTCTCCCTCTCTCCTTCTCTCTCTCCCTCTCTCTCCTTCTCTCTCTCCTTCTCTCCTTCTCTTCCTCTCTCTTCCTCTCTCCCTGTCTATCTCCTTCTCCCTCTCTCTTCTGTCTCTTCATGCCTTTCTCTACCCTTGTTGTGTGCACAGAGCAGCCCAGAGCAGCCCAGAGCAGCACAGAGCAGCCCAGAGCAGCCCAGAGCAGCCCAGAGCAGCCCAGAGCAGCCCAGAGCAGCCCAGAGCAGCACAGGGCAGCCCAGAGCAGCACAGGGCAGCCCAGAGCAGCCCAGAGCAGCCCAGAGCAGCCCAGAGCAGTACAGAGCAGCACAGGGCAGCACAGGGCAGCACAGGGCAGCACAGAGCAGCACAGAGCAGCACAGAGCAGCCCAGAGCAGCCCAGAGCAGCCCAGAGCAGCACAGAGCAGCACAGAGCAGCACAGAGCAGCCCAGAGCAGCACAGAGCAGCCCAGAGCAGCACAGAGCAGCACAGAGCAGCACAGAGCAGCACAGAGCAGCCCTCCACTTACCCCTGACTTTAGAATGCCTTTGTTAAGCGAGTGTTTACTCATCTCTGCTGAATACATTTCCTGTGCCAAAATGATGGATCATTCAGATTTTAGATCCCAACTTTGACAAGCACGGAGAGCAGAGATCGCACTGTAAACTGGCCCCAGCTCCACGCAGCCGCCCCTTTCACTGATAGACAATACATCTTCCCAATGCATATTTTATCCAGAATAAGTGCATGATGCTTTCCTGAAGGTCATCACGTTTTGTGACGGGTTATTTGTTTATATTTAAATACACCGAGGGTGTGTTAACATTTCAGGATCTGTCGCTTCTTCCTCGTGTGTTTTTAAAGGGATATTTACACAATGAACCTTTATTGTCTATCGAACAAATGAGCAGTGATGAAGTGTGTCTCTCCAGGTGTGAGTGTGAGAGGAGGGCTGTGTGTGTGTGTGTGTGTGAGGCTGGTCTCTCCTCTCTGTGGAGGGAGACCACACAGCACCAACAGAAGGGCTATTCTCTCTCTCATACAGACATAATTCAAATGTCACAATTTGAATGTCATCTTCAAAGAGTCTCTCCGTCAGGGCTCAAGTCATTATGGTGAACGGGCAAAGAAAACACAGGCAGGGGGGGGAGTGGACGGGACAGGGGGGCGCGGGGGGCGCGGGGGGACAGGGGGGCGCGGGGGAGAGGGGCAGGGGGTGGAGGTATTGTTTCATGTCTGCCTGCTTCAAACCCTTCTAATTACCAAAGCCTTCATCTCTGCCTTTTGAAAAAGGCACAGAGGCAGAATGAGATTAAAACCTGCTTATTGTTGTCTTTTACTGATTATCCGTTTTTTTTTCTTCTACAGGTTTTAATTTGTGTGTGTGTGTGTGTGTGTATGCACGCGTGTGTGTGTGCTCATGTAAGTGTGTATAAACGTGTGTGTGTGTGTGTGTGTGTGTGTGAAGGACAGGAGAGGCTCCATGGAAAGTCTCGGGTCCAGATGGTGTGGAACTGGGTGTCTTGTTGTCAGAACTGGTCCTGATAACAGAGATATGCATATGAGGTTGGCCCGCATGGCCCTCCGCCAGAGAGAGATCCCTCGCTCACAATAGCGGGGAACAAATTGATGTGTCCTGGAAGCTGTGACTCTCCAGGAGCAGGACCAGGTTATGAGAAGGCCTGCCAAACCCATCCGGGTGCGTGCCAAGCCCCCTGCTCGCTGCGGAGAGAGGACAGTTGGCGGCTGCTAGATAGCCGATCCTGACAGGGAAGGCACCAACAATGTCAACAGTGT
The DNA here is from genome assembly GCF_963692335.1 of Osmerus eperlanus. Classification (NCBI taxonomy): domain Eukaryota; kingdom Metazoa; phylum Chordata; class Actinopteri; order Osmeriformes; family Osmeridae; genus Osmerus; species Osmerus eperlanus. The sequence goes on along the minus strand of NW_026911288.1, from coordinate 9,632 downwards.
TATTAGACACCGAGAGAAGCTGCCAGCAAACAAATTAGCGAGCGTTGTTGATGAGTTATGGTAGGTCGCGCAATTAACAAGCTCTGCTGAACATCCTACGCTGCCTGCTGGAGGAGAGACCAGGGCAGGAAGAGGAGAGGAGAGACCAGGGCAGGTAGAGGAGAGGAAAGACCAGGGCAGGTTGAAGAGAGGAGAGACCAAGGCAGGTAGAGGAGAGGAGAGACCAGGGCAGGTAGAGGAGAGGAGAGACCAGGGCAGGTAGAGGAGAGGAAAGTCCAGGGCAGGTAGAGGAGAGGAGAGACCAGGGCAGGTAGATGAGAGACCAGGGCAGGTAGAGGAGAGGAGAGATCAGGGCAGGTAGAGGAGAGCCCAGGGCAGGTAGAGGAGAGAAAAGTCCAGGGCAGGTAGAGGAGAGACCAGGGCAGGTAGAGAAGACAGAGCTGCCAACTCTCACGGTTTCGCCGTGTGACACACGCATTTCAAACATTTCTCACGCTCTCACGCCACACATTGTATATCTCACGCTGAAAAGGCAACGCCAAACAAGTAGCCAAGCTAACGTTGTAAACAGTAACGGACGAGGCGCAGGTTAACGGAGTGAAGCATCATTGACGCGCAAACAGTGTAAACTCGCCTGGGGGGGGAGTGAAGCTCGCCTAAGGGGGGGTGGGGGGGTGCTACCAAATCTCACGCCAAGGTTTTTGGAAAAGTTGGCAGCCCTGAGGAGAGGAGAGACCAGGGCAGGTAGAGGAGAGACCAGGGCAGGTAGAGGAGAGACCAGGGCAGGTAGAGGAGAGACCAGGGCAGGGAGAGGAGAGACCAGGGCAGGTAGAGGAGAGACCAGGGCAGGTAGAAGAGAGACCAGGTAAAAAAAAAGGGATGATGGGGATAGCTAGCTAGCAAGGATGATGGCACTACCTAGCTAGCAGGGATGATGGGGCTAGCTAGCTAGCAAGGATGACAGAGCTAGCTAACTAGCAGGGATGATGGAGCTAGCTAGCTAGCAGGGATGATGGAGTTAGCTAGCTGGGATAATAGAGCTAGCTAGCAGGGATGAGAGGCCCAGCTAGCAGCTCCAGAGGGTCTTGTGGGCCCACAGGGGTTCCTGGTTACCTCCATCTCTGAGCCGTAACGAGCACAACTCTGCCTCTGTCCTCACAATCAACCCAAATCAATACACACACAACTAGCCTGCCTCACCCTGCCCTAATGAATGGGGCTGGGGGTGGGGGGTAGAGGTGGAGAGGAGGGGGGCGAGATAATCATATCTCCTCCCTCAGTCAATAAGCCCCAAACCACATTACAAATGCATGGAGGGGGAGGAGGGGGGAGGGAGGAGGAGGGAGGAGGAGGGATGAGGGTGGCAGTGTGTGAAGATAGTGTGGGGGGGAAGAGAAAGAGAGAGATGGTACCATGACTGAGTGCAAATACACACACACACACACAACCACCCTGGGCAGGTCACTGTCATTAGCCCAGATTAGAGGCCCCAGTGTGATCATATAAACCTACTGGCAGGACTACAGGAATCGTTGCTGCTGCTCAGAAAGTTACCTTCAGACTTGATTAGTGGTTGTAAACCATCTCTAATGACAGACTGGGTGTGAGCTGGGAGCAGGGCTGGGTGTGTTCCCCCTTCTCGTGAAGCAGCCCCCCCCCCCTCCCCCCAGGAGAGAAGGGGGGTTTTGGAGGGGTGCCAGACTCAGTAAATATCCTGCAATCAGCTCAGTCATTTCCTGATTGAAATCAGCTTCTCTTTCTAACGCCTGATATTAGAATATACAAGAGAGAAAAATGCTTCAGATCATTCTCTCTCTCTTTCTCTCTCTCTCTCTCTCTCTCTCTCTCTCTCCTTCTCTCTCTCTTTCTCCTTCTCTTTTCTATCCTCCTTTCTTCCAGATCTTCTCCCCCTCTCTCCCCTCTTTTTCCTCTCTCATCTCCCCTCTCCCCCCTCTCTCTTCTCCTCTAGAAGGGCTAGTAGGGTTAGTGTCTTGGCTAGTAGGGTTAGTGTCTTGGCTAGTAGGGTTAGTGTCTTGGCTAGTAGGGTTTGTTTCTTTTTTTGTTTTTATGGATGTTTTTGGTTGTTGTGTGTGCGAGCATGTGCATGTGTGTGTGCGAGCATGTGCATGTGTGTGTGTGTGTGCGCGCTGAATGAGTCATGCTCAGTTTTCCCGGCAGATGTCTCTGGTATCCACCAAAGCCCCCGACAACCCCTCCAGTGCCTCCTTCCATACCCCCCCTCCCCAATACCCCCCCTCCCCACCCCCCCACATCGTACTCCCCACCCCCAGGCCTCTACCCCACCCCCAGGCCTCTACCCCACCCCCAGGCCTCTACCCCCACCCCCAGGCCTCTACCCCACCCCAGGTCCTGGCGGCCCTCCATTGCCCCGGGCCCCTCCTGCCTGGCGGCCCTCCTCCCTGATTGACAGCTCTTAATGGCCTCCCTGCCTGGGGCCCTCAGAGACAGCCTATCAGGGGCCAGATTCAGGAGCAGCAGCCTATCAGGGGCCGGATTCAGGAGCAGCAGCCTATCAGGGGCCAGATTCAGGACAGAGGCATCAACAGCCAGCTGAGTTATTCCCCTGACAAGCATCTGAGGTTGTGTCTGTGTGGATATGCAAATACCAGGGTGCACCCCTGTTTCCTCCTTCCCCCCTCCCCCCCTCTGCCCCCTCCCCCGCTCCAGCCTGCCTCTGAAGGACAGGTCCCTCCTCTCCTAATTGATCTGTGGAGATTCAGTTAACCTTCCTTCTTCATTGGAAACAGATGAGAGATTACAATAAACAGGAGAGGAGAGGAAGATAAATAGTCAGCGCTCTGGAGCCGCATTCAGATAAATATAGTAACAATACTTAGAGATATGAAATCATGAAAAGGAAAATATATATTTATCGCAAAGAACAACGCTTTACATATCATTACTGGAATGTTGAGCTTTCCTTCCATTCTTAGATGAAAACAACTCAAAACAAACACTGTCACAAGGGAAAGACACACACACACACACAGGCAAGCACACACACACACACACAGGCAAGCACACACACTCACACACACACACACACACACACACACAGGCAAGCACACACACACAGGCAAGCACACACACACACGCGTCCCCTGGCTGTACAGCACTGACTTCTGGTCTTCTAGGAGTTGTGTGGTGATAAGAGGAACCATTATCCAGGCAGTCGATGCAGGGGGACGGTGATTAATGTCGCTCCCAAGCAAGGCCACCGAGGCTACAGGGACAGCAGCAGTTTCTTACCGCTAAATCCTCACAACGTCCAAAATAACCTGCTGCAACACTTTGCTCTTCCTTCTCCACTTACTCTACCAGGTCTCTCCTTCCACAGTATTACCACTGCTCTTTGAGAGAGAGAGAGAGAGAGAGAGAGAGAGATGAGAGAGAGAGAGAGAGAGAGAGAGAGAGAGAGAGAGAGAGAGAGAGAGGGGGAGAGAGAGGGGGAGGGGGAGGGGGAGGGGGAGGGGAGGGGGGAGGGGGAGAGAAGTGGCTGTCAGGTGGCTGTGGCTGTCAGGTGGCTGAGCGGTTAGGAATCGGGCTAGTAATCTGAAGGTTGCCGGTTCGATTCCCGCCAGGAAAATGACGTTGTGTCCTTGGGCAAGGCACTTCACCCTACTTGCCTCGGGGGGAATGTCCCTGTACTTACTGTAAGTCGCTCTGGATAAGAGTGTCTACTAAATGACTAAATGTAAGTGACTTGCTTATGGACCACCGTTCACTAATATCTAAATCCTCAGTCTGGCTCTAATCTCTCTCTGGCTTGTAGAGTTGTAAGTGACTCCTCCCTCTCCACCTCCCTGTCTTTCTTTTGCTCTTTTTATCTCTCTATCCTCTCCCTTTCCCTCTATCTCTTTCTCTGTCTCTTTTTCTTGCTGTTTAACCTCTTAAGCATCCTGTTAAATGTGCCTAAAAACGCCTAAACAGCATACCCAAAGTAAATTGGAAGCTGTTCTTGAACCATTTGGAGTACATGCATGTAAATGATCTCTTTTGAAAGCTGACACTCTGAAGTTTTTTCCCCTGTTGTCAGGACCCATGTTAGTCCTACTGGTGTTGAGTAATAGAAGCTTGAACACAAGGAAACTGAAAGTTTCCATTTCCGCCTAGATTTTGTTATGAAAACAATAGCCTAAAGAGGCCGTATTAGCTGGAAGATAAAATTGGACACCAGCCTGAAGCCTGACCCAATAAAACTCAAAAGTAGATCATAACAACACAAAAAATGAATGTTATACACATGTTTTTCTAAGGGTACATCCAGGCGTTTTCTGAAAGTGCCCTTTGGAGACTCCAAAAGGACCCTTGGTAACCATGGCCACATACCTAGCCTAAAAAGGCTACAACTTTTGAACTCTTTCACGTACAGTCATATGTTTGGGCTCTAATGAAAGGTGACACTCAGATCTATCATATTCCATATTCAGATTCACCATTAGTGTTGTTGAAACAGAGTAACTGAGGCATAAGAGTGCTTTTTACCTTCTTCAAACTAAACTTTGTGCAAATAAAAGAGTCAAAACAAGAGCTATTGTGGAAAAACTAGTTTATATAAGAAAAACACACCAAACTATTTACAAACAGTGAATTGTTGACACTAATTATTGACAATTTCACAAAATGTTTTTGGCAACATGCCAGTTATTGTAGCAGTCACGTTTGGGGACAAAGCACAAAGCTACATTGCAGGTTGAACACTTCACTGGTGTCAGTAAACCACAGTGTTTGCACCTCTGCCGACCAGCGGTGCTGTCTCCACTGATATGCACTGGCCTGTGACTAGCTGTGGGTTGAGTCACGATGGAAGATGAGGGACCGGGTAAGGGTTGAGGCCCCAACTCTGCCAGTTCAACAGCAAGGGTCTCTCTGAAGGCCTTCTGGGTCAGAGGTACCTGTCCTTTTCCTTTTGCAATGTCTTTGTGAAGGAGGAAGGCGTTCACAATCCCAATGTCCAGGAAATGATAAAAGAAGGTCTTGTACCATCTCTGGGTCTTGTGGAGTACTTTATAGTATCCGATCAGTGCATCGGAGAGGTCCACTCCACCCATGCACTGGTTGTAGTTCTTTACCACTGGCGGAACTGGGATGTCTTTCAGTATCCAGCGCTGATCTGCACCTTTGACCCTCCTCTGCACCGTGTCCTGTGCATGTGCTGTGTGGAGCGTTGAACACAGGAAGACGTCCCTTGTGTCTCGCCACTGGACAAAGAGGAGGGGGTCGTTCCTTATCCAGCGAATGCTGCCGCGGGGAGATTTTGAGTCCAAACTGTTTTCTTTTGTTTTCGGGAATCCAATTCTGTTTGTGCGGATGGTTCCGCATGCCCAGATCCTCTTCTGAAGGAGGTCTCGGAAAAGGGTGGGACTTGTGTAGAAATTGTCAACAAAGAGTTTGTACCCGGTGCCCAGCAACTGTGTGTCTATTAGCTCCATCACTGATTCATAGCTGAGACCCTTGCCAGTGTTTCCTTGGAGCTTTCCTTCATACACAAAAAAGTCCCATGTGTAACCGCTCTTCGAGTCAGCCAGAACAAACAGTTTGTATCCCCAGCGAACAGGCTTATTTTTCATATATTGTTTTAGGCCAATGCGAGCTTTAGAGGCAACCATCCTCTCGTCAATGGCAATATCCTGGCCTGGGTGATAGTTCCTTTTGCATGCTTCTCTTATCTCCTGGTAAACTGGGTTGATCTTGCAAAGACGGTTGAAGGCTGCTGTGCCTCTCCTCTGCTCATTAGTAGCATCGTCCGCCATGCTACTCAGATGAAGAGATCTGGAGATTCGGAGGAACTTCTTCCCGGTTATTACCTGTTTTGGGAAAGGGAAGCTGTGCAGTTTGTCCTTTCGCCAGTAATCAGTAAATGTAGAGCATTTTACTAGACCCATGTAGATGACCATGGAAATGAAGGTAAACATGTCCTGCAATGTCAGATCAATCCAGGGGTGAGTGGGTGTGGAGTGGTGAGTCAAGCCAAACTCATTGGTGTTTAGAAGGATAGTTTGTAATACCGAGTTTGTCCAAAAAAGTTGGAAAAGCTGCAGGGCTGTGTAGGTCGCTGTCCGAATTAGCTGGGGTCCAGGTGGGTTCGTCGGCCTGAAAGTAGGCTGAGGTGGTGTTATGTCAGGAATGTCAACATCATTCCATCTCTCTCCAGATGGGCTTGTTGACGCTCCAGCTTTGGTTCTGCTGCTGCCTCTCCCCCTTCCCCTTCCTCTTCCTCTTCCTCTTGGCCTTCTCCTGCTGGCAGAACCTCTCTGGGGAGTTTGAGGCTCATCACTGGATGAGCTGCTGCTGTCCTCCTGTCCTGCTGCTGTACGGGGCCGCTTGCTGACTTGAGCAGGAATATCCGGCTCGTAGTCCTCATCAGATGTTTTCCTATAATGACAAAATAAACAGTCAGTTACAAACCATTCCCATATTTTCTGTATTCTACATCAGCAGTACACACACACTGAAACACAGACACCCCCACACTCAGTTCACACCTTGAAACAAAGCCACCCCCACCCCCACACTCAGTTCACACCTTGAAACAAAGAGACACACACCTCCCCCAAATGCAGTTCAAACATTGAAACACACACACATGAACTTCTGTTGTAAGTTATTTTACACAAATATATAGTTTTTCTGGTGCTAGAAGAAATACTAACCCTAACCCTATGTAAAAACAATGTTATACCATGACAAATGGAGCTATCTGATCTGATTCAGTGAAACAACAAATATGTATGCATATAAAGTTACAAAAACAATTACGAAAACAAAATGTTGCCGTGTGTTTGTTGTTTCTTTGTTCCATGTTTCACTAAATAAGATATACTAATAGGGTTACTTATTGATATGTTATAAAACATTGTTTTTACAACGCCAAAGTAGCTCTATTAGTATCTTGAAACGTGGAACAAAGAAACAACAAATGATTACAAACACACGGCAACATTTTTTTTTTGGATTTGAAACTAAAGCTTATTTGTGCAGAATATACAGTAAAATATGTTTTATAATATAAAACGAAACTTACTTATCCAAGGTAATATCTCCTCCTTCCTGATATAAATCCTCAGCTTCTGAATCAAAGTCAGAAAAATCTGTGTTTTCCTCGGATACATTGTCTGATAAATCACTATCATGTCCAGTTACTTCTTCCAAAACTTCTGTGAGACAATACTTCGTTTTCTGTGTCTTCTTTGCCATGATGAAATCGATAACCAACTGCGTCAATAATCTCCGTTCCAACAGCGCGCACAACGCATGAACATATGCAGCTATTTACGCAGAGAGTACAGCTTTTCAATGTTTTCACTTACCTGGGAAGTCCCATATCATTGTTTTCAGAATGTGATTGGCTAAAAGACGTGTCAGTCATTTCCAAGATTGGTTTTGATTGGGCTGAGCTTCAAACAAAGAAAACCCAGGTGGGGGTGTGATGGGCCATCAATTCAGATGAGTCGTTGCTTGGCTGTTGAAGGCCTTGGACAGGCAATGGAAGCTCCGATTGGGTCAATCTTGGTGTCAATCAAAAGGGGAGGGTTCAGCGGACATTTTGATGCCTTTGGATAGTAAATAGACCGTTGCTAACCGGAGAAAGGTGCACTTTTATGTGAACAAGTTGTTTCTTCCGTCGGCTAACTTGCATGATGAAACAAAGGATAATGGCTATTCATGAACGTAAAACATTGTATTTGGACGAATTACTTTACATGGTTAGATACTTTGAACCCTTGGGAATGTACGCAGATCAAGTTTTGATGTGTTGTTTGCATACCAGGACGACACGGAACCTTTGAGGGTAAGTAGAGAGTTTGGCTTTGTAAACAACACCAAAGTGGTGACTGGACAAAGACGTTGACTAAACTTGTTGTTGTGACTCGATCTTGAAATGGTTTACATATCTACAAGCACAAGAATCGTAGCTTTCCAATGATGTATAACATGTGTAGCGTCTAAAAAATATATTTATTAGAATTTAGTGCGTCGTAGCTGGGGGGGGGGGGGGGGCAGCATTTTTGTCTCGCGAGCGAAACAGGAGCGTAAACAGGTTAAAGGATGATGGGATCATCAAAGTGTAGAGATCTCTATTTCCCCTCCCTCTTCTCCACCTCCTCTCTCTCTCTCCTCTCATCCTTCTCTCCTCCCCTCTTCTCCCTCTTTTTCCTCCTCTCTCCTCCATCCTTTGGGAAGCACTGCCTCTCCTCCGCCTCCTCCTCTCCTCCTCCTTTCTCCTTAGCGACATCTCTGATGGTTAATTTCCTGGCGAGTAGAGCAGTTCAGTTTGAAAGGTTCTTTATTGGCATTAGCATTCATAATTACTTAATGACGAATCAGATATGGTTCATTGCGGCCAAGTGTAGAAAGAAGCCGTTTGAATCATGTACTTCAATTAGAATATAACTACAACATGTCCCCAGTGACCCTCCAACACAACCAGATCTTTATTTATTTAGCTGAAGAATTATTAGCAGCTTCATGAGGCTTCAGACCAGATCTCTCCTCCAGTATTCCTCTTCAATCCCAGGTTTTGATATCATTCATTCTACAAACGATTTGTTGTAGTGACTGTGCAGGCAGAGAATGGACTGTGTCCAGAATGGAAATTACGAATATTGTCCGTTACATTAATTCACAGTAAATTCAATGTATGTTCAAGAAGAAAGGAAATGGAAGGAAATATACATGCAGGAAAGTAGGACAGTGAAAGTTGTCTTGTAACAAAAGTTCCTGAACTTTCTTTTTCCTCAGCTTGAGAGAAACTGCCTCCTTGGCAAAATATCTGTTTTAAATCAAGAAGACAGCAGGGGGAAAGAGTAAATACTGCATTAATAACCCTTCCCCCCCCACCCCACTCCCCCGGAGGGCCAGAAAGCACGCAGGGGGAGTTTAAATATCTCCGAGGGATACTTTCATCTGAAAACGCCTGTCTCTTTCCCCCCCTTCCTCTCTCCCTCTCTCTCTCTTTCTCCCTCCCTTTCTCTTTCTCCCTCTCTCTTTCCCCCCTGTTCTAACTCTCAAACTAATTTGTGAGAAGTTCAACGTCAGTTCAGTGTGGAGAGTGTTTCCCAGGCCTCTGCTGAGAGGTGAGGAGGACTGATGGGACCCCAGCGTGACCCCAGCATGACCCCGTCTAGCCAGTGTAAACCAGGAGTGGTTATACAGTCTCCTCAGTGTAATACCGCCACCCGCACTTAACCAGCTAGTTATTTGGTGGCGAGGCTGGCTGAAGTGGTGCTTTGAGAGATGATCGCTGCATGAATCAGAGGACCCTGCTTGGAACCCTCTAGTGTACAAGTCAGGAAGGAAGAGATACTGACAAGTGATGTGAAAAAAAAGCTAGCTAGCACAGCTAAGACATGACCCTGACCCAGGCTAGCTAGCTAGCACAGCTAAGACATGACCCTGACCAAGGCTAGCTAGCTAGCACAGCTAAGACATGACCCTGACCAAGGCTAGCTAGCTAGCACAGCTAAGACATGACCCTGACCAAGGCTAGCTAGCTAGCACAGCTAAGACATGACCCTGACCAAGGCTAGCTAGCTAGCACAGCTAAGACATGACCCTGACCAAGGCTAGCTAGCTAGCACAGCTAAGACATGACCCTGACCAAGGCTAGC
>NW_026911287.1:75724-104660 GCF_963692335.1 Osmerus eperlanus | reverse complement strand
TAGATTTTTGGGGGTGTAGAGGGACTAGGAACAGTGGGAGGGGGAGGGTGCAGAAATCATGTTTTGTTATCCTCTGTCTCTCTCCACAAAGCCCCCTCCTTCTTTCTCTTCTGGTTATTCATGCGCTCCAGAGATTTGGCCACCCGCCTCCTCATGCTTGCATTCATGGACTCCAACTGCAAATTATTCAGGTTCAGAGGATTACATTCGCTGATATTGAAATGAAAAAGACCAAAAAAGAGGAACCATGTGGAATGGCACACATCTCGTTAACAGCCCGCTTAGCAGGACGGGAAATTCCAATGCGACCCCAGATAAATATCATGATGGGCTCGATGAGCACAGGCAGTGTTGCTGGAGGCTGTGTTTACAGGTGTGAATAAGCTCGGCGCGTACATGATCACAAAATCGGAAAGACTTTTCATTCCCCCCTGCCCTTCATCCGCTTGCTTTGATCGGACTCCTCTCTTACTGCTGGGTTGAAGTGCCTCCAGGTTTCCTGGCTCTTGGTGGATGAAAAAGACATCAGGTCAGCATGCCTTAAGCCCGCCTTTGTAATTCGGACAGACAAGAAAAGAAAAAACGAAGCAAAATAGAAAAAAACGAGGTAAATCTGTGATAAAGCGTCTGGCCGTTCCACAACCTTGTCTGCTGCCAGATGGCCAAATGTGGACCAGCATATGTGGCCCAAACTGGGGGATGAATAGGTGTCTCTGATTCTGGCAACCCTCGTTCTCCTCCATTGAATTCTCATTAGGGATCTTCTCATAATTGTGTTTCTTTTTTTATTATTATCAGGTATTCTAATGGCTTTTGTTGCATGTAATTATGTAGTAATTATTTGCTTCTTGCATCTGACTGGTATGAACAGCAATGCTGTCTCTGCCTTTGAGAGTGGAAGTGTATTACCAGCCCCTCGCTGAGTGGTAGAATACTGATCTGTGGGTCAGTTAAAGGATGTCTTTTCCATGGCAACAGTTGGAAATCCGGGACTATCAACTGACTTGAAATCTGTGAGAAAGCTATTTCTTCCTCCTGCTTGAGTTGGGTGGGAGCAGTGCTCACATCCTCCCTGGGATTTGGCAATCATAACCTTTAACATACTTTCTCTCAGTTGATTGGTCTGACTGCCTGTCCATCATTATCACTGGTCCATCCCACTGCTGTTTGTGGATAATTAGCTTTGGGTAAAATGAAAAGGGACAAAAAAGCATTCATAACTTTTTTTTCTCCCTCAAGCCAAGTTGATTCTTTGAAGTTGAGCCGTGTATGAAATCACTTGATCTTTATTTCTATAAGTTCATTACTTATTTTTTAGTTGTGTGCATGTCATGCATTTTTAACCAATCCTTTGAGTTCCCTCCACGATATATTTCAGAAGAGAACTTCAAAGGAATGTTTTAGACGTTCTAGCTCTCTCTCTCTCTCTCTCTCTCTCTCTCTCTCTCTCTCTCTCTCTCTCTCTCTCTCTCTCTCTCTCTCTCTCTCTCTCCTCTCTCTCTCTCCTCTCTCTCTCTCTCTCTCTCTCTCTCTCTCTCTCTTTATTCTCAGCCCTCCTTCTAAAAGCTCTGTAATAGATTCCCTTTGCTCCAGAAGCAACATTTTGGAAGAAAGGCGGAGAACAGTGGAATACTTGTACCATACATTTCCTCTTTTTCCTCTCTCATTCAGATATTCCATTCTCCAACTCCATCTCTGAACCACTTGCGCTCCCTCCCTGTCTCTCTCTCCGCCTCTCCCCTCCCTCCTCTCTCTCTTCTAGAAGGGTTCTGCCTCTCAGCAGTTCGTTAGCCATGCACGCCTCCATCCCTCACAGATGAGATCTTCCACGGGAAGACCGTGTTTAACATTTGAACATTTCACGGATTAACATTTGCCACACACCTGTTTGACAAAACCCCCTCTTAGATCCTCAGGAAACCTGCACATTCGCAACATTGTGCAATATAAAACCCTCCCGCTAGGATGGATGGGGTGTGCAGGAGAATGTTGAATCCACGGGTCGGCGTGTGTTATCGACGCACCGTTTGGGACGGGTGTTATTACAGAGAGAAGATGTCAAGAAGACAGCTGTCAATCCTCCAGAGTGTCAAATATGTATCCCTGTCAGACTGTCGAGGATTCATTAATATCTTATTGCACTGGGTGAACATGTCATTCTCCTTGACGGATTGGGTGCTGGCATACACTATCTGTCTTGAGGTTTGTTTCAGTAGTTTGTGGTGCTCTCAGTCCTCAATCCCGAGGGATAGTTGACATAATGTATGGTAAATCATTATACACAACAATTCTGTTGTGTTTGTTTATTTTTATTTGTCATGCGACGCAGAGAGTCAACCGTACTAATCTCTCAACCAACAAATACAGTGTCTTCATCACAAGTTGAATCATTTCATTACCTGACTGAAGGGCGTCAGAAGAATGGAGATGGAACCTTTTCTTCATCTTCCTGTGGCTTGACGTAAACACACACACACACACACACATCCATCTGTGGCCTGCCCCTCTCTGGCATTATCTAACCCCCCAGGGCACCAGAAGGGTGTGGTCCCACCCTGGGGCCACCAGAGGGGTGCCCTCTCGCCCCCAGGCACTCAGCAGGTCCAGCTGCTTCCTGCCTGGTGCCCCGGATGGTGGGCCCCCAGGCCACAGGGAAAGTGTGTCGTCCTCTCTAATCTCCCACAAAAACATGCGCGCACGCTCACACAAACTCTCTTACATGCACACACTCTCCCTTTCTCACACACACTCAAACACTCGCACGCCAGCACCCAATTCCGGTTCAACCCCAGCTTAACACATCATGGGGAACGTTTGACTCTACATGTTGTTGCTTCTATGACTAGTCAGAGAGCCTTCTGTTCCGGCGCTGGGTCGGCAATCTACTTCCCCGGGCCTCCGCCTTCAGCCCGGAACGGCAGTTTGCGTTAGCACAAGGCTGTAATCAACGTACTTATTTCTCCCAACATGTGGCCAACGTCTGCTCGCTTACTGAAGGCTTACGAGTGAAATTTCCACAGGTGAGGATCAGCCCGTTTGGCAGAAAATGCAATTAAAATGAACTAATAATAACTAGTAACTAGTCATTTCTTTCCTCCTACCTTGCTGCTTCCTGTGTTACTTGAATATGGAGAGAGGTCAGGAGAGAGAGCGACAAAGAGAGACGGCACAAGAATAGTGTACGAGGTAGAATACGATAAAGACAAAGGTGGTGAATCTGCAGCAGAGAGAAAGTAGCAAGTGCTTGAGAACAGGTGGACCACAGCAGAAATGCCCCTTTAAGCAACTTGGCAACTGTTGCTATAGAGACAGAGTCTCAAGTTGTGGGAAAATTGTGTCATTTTGGCTGTTTGTTCCATGCTGACAGCCAATGAAGAAGCTCAAGAAATTCAAAGAGTTTTTTCTTATATACACATATATAACCAAGCAGAGGATTGTTGCAGTATTGTTACAGTTTGACCACACCACCACACCAGAGTATTGTCATAGCTTGACATCTACATTGCTATGCAAAAGAACATGGTTACAGTAGTTATAGTTTGACATCGACATCACCATAGCAAATTGTTACTGTATTGTTCCAGTAGGACACCAATTCTACCATACCACTCCTACACGCAATGAGGGTTTCATATCTAGTTTGTGATGTGTGATGAATTGAAATGATCTATGAAAGCTTTATGAATTGCTCATACACAAAGTTGGTGGTAAAAGGCTGGATTGCAGGTTGCTCTGCCAGAGGCCCCTCTAAAGGGACTAGAACAGCCTGATAGAACAGGACCCCTGGAGCACAGGAGGGAGGAACATAGGATAACCTCGATCAATCCATCCCTGGCATGTTTAGCAATCGATACTGGACACAAGTCTACCTAGCTACCTGAACAGTCTAGAGAGCAGCTAGCAAGTTGTCTGCCTCAAAGTTACCTTACTTCCTTGACCTTAATCCCATACTGTTAAAATGTTAATTTAGTTTCAATGTTCTACCCAACTCAGAAATCCATATTTTGTTATTAATAAACATTTGTAGAACGGATGTACCGAGTACTTGAACAATCTGCTTTGAATTGTAGGCTTTCTCATGGTTTTGCTTTTATATGTAAATGAAGACAAACTATTGTTTCAATCGTTTTCAGAATGCATTAATTTTTGGACTTGTGTTTCTGAGCGTGGACAAGGTGGTTTATCCTGTGTTCTGGAAACTTCTGTGAGGCGGGCTGGTTGAGGCGGGCCTGTGTCGGTTCGCATTCTGTTGTGTTCGGAAGTGAAGCAGATGACAGGGAAGACGGATTGGCTCCAAAGGGGGGCTCGGTCTGCTCCTCGGCTCCAGCTATCATTCTGATCGTGTCTTAACCAGCATTGTTCTGAGAGAGAGAGAGAGAGAGAGAGAGAGGGAGAGGGAGGGAGGGAGGGAGGGAGGGAGGGGGAGAGAGAGAGAGAGAGAGAGAGAGAGAGAGAGAGAGAGAGAGAGAGAGAGAGAGAGAGAGAGAGAGAGAGAGAGGAGAGAGAGAGAGAGAGAGAGAGAGAGAGAGAGAGAGAGAGAGAGGGCTTTTCATGTGAGGGCACGGTACAGCAAGATGTGGAACGATGGACCCGACCCTTTAAGGCTGTAAGGGTAGACAAAGCAGGTAGGGAAACGCCATGAGAATGAGGGCGAACGAGTGAAAGGGAAGAAGAATGGAGGTGGAGAGAGAGAGATCGTATTTCAAGAAATGCACGGGTTAAGAAATAAGTCTATTACACGTCTGTGCTGTCTGTGAAGGCAGATATCAGTCAATGTGAATAAAAGGGACTAGTTCCTGGGAAGTTTGTGGGAAGGGCTCTTCTCCAAGGCTGTTGAATTAACCTGTTTACGCTCCTGTTTCGCCCGCGAGACAAAAATGCTGCCTCCCCCTTCCTCAGTTACGACGCACTAAATTCTAAAAAATATATTTTTTAGACGCTACACATGTTATACATCGTTGGAAAGCTACGATTCTTGTGCTTCCATTGAAATAAACCAATTCAAGATCAAGTCGCAATAGCAAGCAAAGTCAACGTCTTTTTCCGGTGAACATTCCTTCAACAATGCCAAAGAAAAAAGTTGTACTCACCCTAAGTTGTTCAAATAGGTCCAGGTGTGCAAATCATGCCATCAAAACTTGATCTGCGTAAGTCCCAAGGGTTCAAAGTATCTAACCATGTAAAGTAATTCGTCCAAATACAATGTTTTACGTTCATGAATAGCCATTATCCTTTGTTTCATTATGCAAGTTAGCCGAAGGAAGAAACAACTTGTTCACATAAAAGTGTTATTTTCTCCGATTTATCAACGGAGTATTTACAAAATGAAGGTCTCAAAATGTCCGTTGAACCCTCCCCTTTTGATTGACACCTTGTTCGACCCAATAGGAGCTTCCATGCCCCGTTGACAGCCCTCTAAAGCCAACTAGGTCTGTGCGTCCTGCCCCCCCCCGCCCCCCCCCCCCACACTCGTTCTAAACAAATTTCTCGAACTGGCTTCGACTGGCTCTGAAATTAGCTCGTTAGCCTTGTAGCTGACAGCTAGCTGAAAATGCCAATACCTCATTTGTATGCGTCTGTGGAGCCTTCAAAATAACAGTCGATTGCGCAATATGGTTGACAGAATCAGTGTTCTTTGTGCGCCAATCCTTGGAATCAGATAAAGCACTCCAATGTGTTCATGCTTCAGTTTTTGTGTTTCAGTATTACTAATTAGGGATTTAGCTATTATATATGATATTTCTAAGTACCAGAGATGGGCCAGAGATAACAATTATGAAAAATAATACCTTTTTATTTGACCTTGACCTTGGTTACAAAGGGTCATTTTGGAGTCTCCAAAAGACCCTTTTAGAAAATTCCTGGATGTACTCTTATAAAAACATGTGTCAAATATGAATATATTGTGGTATTATGTTTGACTTTTGATTTGAATTGGGTAAGGCTTCAACCTGTGGTCCAATTTAGTCTTCCAGATAATACCTACCACCTCTAGGCCTCTTCAGGCCTCTGTTTTCAAAACAAAATCTAGGCGGAAATAGAAATTTTCACTTTCCTTGTGTTCAAGCTTCTATTACTCAACACTAGAAGGACTGACAGGGGTCCTGACAACAGGGGACATAACTTCAGAGTGTCAGCTTTCAAAAGAGATCATTTACATGCATGTACTCCAAATGGTTCAAGAACAGCTTCCAATTTACTTTGGGTATGCTGTTTAGGCGTTTTCAGGCAAATTTAACAGG
Source organism: Osmerus eperlanus (assembly GCF_963692335.1). Classification (NCBI taxonomy): domain Eukaryota; kingdom Metazoa; phylum Chordata; class Actinopteri; order Osmeriformes; family Osmeridae; genus Osmerus; species Osmerus eperlanus. The sequence continues at coordinate 98,418 of NW_026911287.1, read as the reverse complement.
AACATGAAAAGGTTAAAGCACGTGTGTGTTCCCATGAATAATTTGAGAGGGTCTCCGTGGGAGGTTCATGCAGTAGAGATTGTGAAGGTAGGGGGCCGACTAATGATAGATCTACCTGTCTCAAAGTTCAGCCCTCGTCACCCCACTACCTGCACTGGATACCTTAGCTGTGTGTGTGTGTGTGTGTGTGTGTCTGTCTGCATGTGCAGGAAGGCAAGAGGAATGAATCCGCTTCAGGACCATGGACAGCTCCATTTATAGCCTCTCACGAAACACACACACACACGGTCACACACAAGAGACAGAAGATGGGGTGTAGTGTCATTTGCAGTGACAGAGGCTAACTGGAGAGGCTGACATTCGGTGTAACAAGAAGGAAAGAGAACACGGGGAGGAAGAGAGAGTGGAAATGAGGGGGGAATGAACAGAGCCCGGCAGGTGGACGAGATGTGAGTGGACACGCCAGAAAAAGGAGGGAAAACAAGAGGGGAGGGGGGGGGACAAAGAATAGAAGAGAGTTGGCCCCCTGCTGTGTTTCCACTGTGCCGGACTAATGAGGACAAACGTCAGGGGGCAAAATGTAACCTAGAGTCATACACACACAGTCTCTCTCTCTCTCTCTCTCTCTCAACACCCCCCCCCCCCCTCACACACACACAACTCCTCTAGACCCCTTCACGCCCTGCAGCAACTCCTCCAGTTCTCTCTCTCTCCCCCTCTCAGTCTTTCCCCCTACCTCTCCCTCCTGGGGCTGGCGGCAGATGTGTGACTGACAGACAGGCGTGGAGAGCCTGGTTAGACACACCACACTCTGGGGAAGAGACCCTGAAATGGACAGCAGGAAAAAACACCGAGAAAGAGGGTGACTGGAAGAGAGAGAGAATAGGAGGGTGAGTGGGAGAGAGAGAGAATAGGAGGGTGAGTGGGAGAGAGAGAGAATAGGAGGGTGAGTGGGAGAGAGAGAGAATAGGAGGGTGAGTGGGAGAGAGAGAGAATAGGAGGGTGAGTGGGAGAGAGAGAGAATAGGAGGGTGAGTGGGAGAGAGAGAGAATAGGAGGGTGAGTGGGAGAGAGAGAGAATAGGAGGGTGAGTGGGAGAGAGAGAGAGAGTGCCAAGTGAAAGGGGGAAAGGTGTGGAGGAGGAAAATGAGGGAGACAGAGGAGAGGAAAGAAAGCAAACAGGAAAGAAAGATTGGACAGTAAAGATGGGAAGGGATCCCAAACGACCGATAAATGACGTCAAGGGCACCGAGATCCAGACGGAGCTGAATTGGAGAGAGTGAGAATCCGACCTGAGAAGTCCGTACTCAACTTCAAGGAGGGAACAGAAAGTTGTTTTAACTTTTATAAAGATCTCTGGACTCCGACGAGTACAAGAGCTGACAAAGCAGTCGAACACGAGCAAAGCATAGGAGCTTGTATAGACGTAAGAAACTGGAGGCATCTCGCGCAACCTTTTGTACAGAGAAAAGAAACGGTTGATTATTTGAGATTGAATGACAATCTATCAGAGCTACGACTAGTTTATACTCTTTTGAATGAGTGTCACGCTGGCAATTAGGTGTTAAAGACGCGGGAATGAGAAGACCTTCCCATGTCAGCGTGTCTCACCATCTCGTCCTTCTTTTCATGTACAAGTTCAGAACAGTTTTTCTAAGACACACATTCAGCGTGTGTGTAGGTGGGTGTACAAAGTGTGTGTGTGGGTGTACAGTGATACGGTCAACACAAGTCATGTTGATTGTTTAGAATTTTGAATTGTGCATATCTTTACACAAACAAACACCAATACCCTAACAAGTTGTATCTTTGTCTAAATATAAATTAAAAAAAAAATACAAAACTGTTTTCAGAGACTTAAAAAAACAAAAACAATGTAAAAGTTAATAAATACCCATAATGGCCATTGTGGTCAATGCGACAATTTCACCATGCTTGTAATCACTTCAGGAGTCTCTATTAAAGACTGCTGTTGTTTACTTACATAGTGCACTATTGAACGCTTAGCACATCCAATCAAGTGAATGTAATATCTGTGCAGTAGGTAGTTACTGCTAGAACTATAGATTATTACAGACTCACAATAGAGAAACCTTTGCAAAAAACCCAACATTTTGACCACTATGGCTCTTCTGGAAAGTTTGGAATTCAGCAGTGAGCAGAAAGAAGGCTGGTTCATGTTGTCTAGAATTGTAATCGTTTCTCATCATCTGACCTGGCAGGCTGGCAGACTGGCATCACCTCTTACTAAGTTGAAGCTCCTCTCCTCAGCTCCTTGACATTCCTGTTTTGCCTGTCCATGCCTGACCTCCCTGTCTCCTTGATGAAATTCTCCAACAGATCTCAGACCAACTCAGTTGGTCTGAGATCTCATATCTGAGATGCAAGTCACTCCCTTCAGTGCAAGGCTCTCACCCCAGTAGAGTGACACCGATGTGGGGTTAGGGAGGGATGGAAGGATGGAAGGGTGGAGGAATGGAGGGGGTCTTGTTCCCACTATCCTCCCTTCATCTCCTCTGTCTTCTGGCATGGTGGCTCTTCAAAGGCGATCCATCTCTCTTTCAACTCGCTTCCATTTGGCGATCTTAATAGTGCTTTAAACTGAGAAAAAACAAGGCCCAGACATTAGAAGGAGATAAGACAGAGTGTGTGGGTGTGATCCAAAGGTTGACTTTGGTGCTGCGGGGCTATAGAACTGAGGCAGCGTTGCTTCATATAGATTTGACAAGCGGCTCGCTCATACTCATAAATTCATATTTTGTGTCATCTGCCAAAATTCCCATGAAGCAAGTGGTTATAAATGAGGAAAATATCATTGTAACCTTTAGGTTTACATTGGTATTAATGAAATATTTTGAGTGGACATTTGTCACATTCGTCTAAATGATGTTCCTCTGACAACTCCTGTTTTGAGAAGTGTGTACCTTAGTTACATTTAAACAAGCACATTCTCAAGATCCCACAACATCTCAGTCTTAAGATATTTGGAAGGTTTAAAGTCAACCTTCTGTCTCGGTGATATCATTCATTTCAGAGTGTTGGTCAAAGCGCAGCCTACTAGGTCAGAGATGGTCCCTGTAACGTAGTCATTCTGAGGTTTCAATGTGATCTCTCCCCTCCCCCCAGCCCCCCCTCCCCCCAGCCCCCCCCTACACTGGTGTTAAGGTCAATGCTAGGGTTCGGGTTAGTGTTTGTGTAGCTGTACATGATCCAGGTTTGACCTTCCCAGTATACCAGGGTAGCATGCTGTCGTAAATAATGCATTTCTACTGCTCAGTTCAATGTTTATGTTTAAGACACACACAGACACATGTACACACAAATTCACACAAACTCTACACGGACACACAAACATAGGGAAACTCTACACACGCACACACATACCTACCAACTCTACATGCGCAGACACACACACACACACACACGTATACTACACACAAATATACACAAACTCTACAAACAGGCACACATGCACACAAATCCACACAAACTTGAAACACACACAGGCATAGAGAAACCCTACACGCACACACAAATACGGACAAAGTGTACGTGCACACACACACAAACATACGACCACTACACACACACACACATACACAAACTCTACTCTCCACCCCCCCCACCCCCCCCACCCCCCTCCCGCCGAGCCCCCTTCCTTATCTCCAGAATGCCAGATAGGCTCTCCCTGTCCTCTGAACAGGACGATCCCATCTTCCTGGCCCCCCTGATTGACGGGTGAGACAGCCAGGCCCCATCCACAGCAGAGGCAGACAAATCACACACCAGGCCTGACAGCGTCCCGACAGAGAGGGAGAGCAGGGGCGAGACTAGAGGAAAAGAGGAGTGCAGGGAGAGAGAGGGAGAGGGAGGAGTAGAGGGAGAAAAAAAAATGATTGGGAGAAAGAGGAGGAAGGGGAAGAGAAAGAGAGGACGAGAGGTACAGAGAGTTAGAGAGAGGTAGAGAGAAGGAGAGAGAGGTAGAGAGAGGTAGAGAAGGAGAGAGCGAAGGAGAGAGCGAAGGAGAGAGGGAGACAAATCCATAGGCATACAGTAGGATAGGTCGGAGGGAGGGAGGGAGGGAGGGAGGAGGAAGTGAGAACACAGTGGAACGAGTGGGTCGGAGCTGTCTGTGGCTGTATGAAATGATAATTACCGCCTCAACAGCAGGCCTCTTCATGACACACACACACACACACACATGAATGGACGCAGCCTTTGACATATACTTTGAGGAGCGATGAAAGGATAATTATGGGAGGTGTACTGTAGCTACATTCGAGCGGTGGGTTGAGTGGCTTGGGGAGACACTGGGGGAAAATTGAACCAGGTGGCAGTATTTAACACACACACACGAACACACGGTACTCATCAGTGCCCTTCGATCCCCCCCCCCCACCCCGCCCCCTTCTGTCGGTGTGTGTGTGTTCCTCAGTACATATTCATGTCTGTTAGAAAGCAGGCACAACAGGCTTGTGTTCCCGGGCTGCTCAGAGCTGTCAGAAACACTCAAGCTAACACACATCCGTCAGATCTCTGACAAGGGTGTGTGTCTGGAGGTGTTTGTCCGTGTGTGTGTGTGTGTGTCTGTCTCTTCTCTGTAGGTGTGTGTGTCTCCGCCTCAGGAATGACAGCCAGCCAATCATTAACCTCTCTGCAGGACAGCATGACTTGTCTGGTACCTGCGGCAACCATTTTCTCTGTGCCTGCGAGGCGTCCCGGCCTATATATACTCTCTCCTCAGAACCTGTCAGGCTGGAGGTAGAGGACAGGCCCTCACAGCTGAGGCAGGGGGCTGCAAATTAGCTTGGCAACCAGAAAACACTGCGCCGGTACTTTCCAGACTCCACAACTTCAAAGCAGATATCAGTCTTGGAACAAACTTCCCGATGGCCGTGACTCGACTGAAAATCGCAAAAGGGAGATTTGGAGGGACCAGCCAGGAGGTCAATAAAGGGAGAGCGAGAGAGAGAGGGGACCCGACCAATGACTTGCCACCAGGTGCATCATAGGAGGCATTGATAAGGCTGGGTAAAGCTCACAGCAGGGGGGGTCTAATCTACCTAGACACACACACATACATATACTAACATAAACATACTCTCACAAACACACATGTACAAATACACACACAAAGCCCATCTGATGCTGAGGTAGACTCAGTGGATTGATTCCACATAGACAGATGTGTCTGTCAGACTAACACTCACTAGCCAATGATGGATGAGCTATGAGTCTAAGATTAAGGAATTAAAACCTAAAAAGACCGTCTGGGATTAATAAACTGGACAGCTTTGACTCCAAGGAGATCAAAATTGAGGCACCTAAAACGTAATTTTGCTATAAAAATAAATAATTTAAAAACGCTTTACAGTCGGCTGAAATCTCATGTACGGGAATAAATCCAGCCATGGCTGACATTTACTTGTGCTCTGGGTTCATGTTATCCACAGCGTTCCTCAGAAACGAGGAATGTGGCATGTCAAATATGATCTCTCCCCTTGTTCTAAGGCACGCACAACTCCCACCCAGACTGGCGTAACTGTACACACTCCATTGCCTCCGAGTTTGTTTCTGAACCCCCCCCCTCCTCTTCTTTCTAACTCTGTCTCTCTCTCTGTCTCTCTCTCTAGCACGGAGGAGATGTCAAGATTATGTTCTCAAGTGTAATTTTACAGAGCACGCCTGCCACACTGACCAAGCAGCATCTGCTGAGCTTGACGGCAATGTGTTGGCGTGTGCTTGCGTGCGTGCGTGTGCCTCCCCTAAACAGGGAGTGAAAGCATGAGCCTGTCTGAGAAAGCTAGGCTATATGGGCGTGTACACACACACACACACACACACTACTTTGAATCAACACGGCAACTTCCTGCCCTCCTCGACCCTGGTTGGGTCGAGGAGGGCCCCCTCATCTAGTAGACCTCCACTCTGGCGACCTGGGGCCTTCCCAGAAAGCCTGCTAACTGCTCCAGCCTCAATATCCCTCAATATGTGCGCGGCGCGGTGGGTGTTTGTTTGCGTGCGCGCGTCTACGTGTCCTAAATGCCAGAATACTGTGCTCACAGTTAATAGGCACCCATTAAGAAATTATCAGTGGCGCTTTTGTGCCTTTCCACAGCGGAATCTAACCGCCAATTACTCTGCTGTGTTTCCCGAGGGGCCGTTTGCTTGTAATTACGGCTCCCCCCCCTCCCCCCCCTTGTCTACCTCTCCTCCGGCCGGCCCCTCTTCTCCTTCTTGACTGCGGCTGTGTGGCGCCCTCAACACCGCGCTCGCGCTGTCCGTCAAGACGTCGAGCCGAACGCTCGTCGTTTTGGATGTCATCGCCGGGCCAAATCCGCGCCCCACGCCGAAGAGGGGGGGGGGGGGGGGGTTTGCCAGCCTTACAGAGAACCTGGAGAAAAAGACGCCTTATGCGGGAGACACGTTTTGGTCTGCTCGTGCGGGGGGTGCAGCTGCTCGCGTGCGTTCATCGGGCTTTCCAGGCATTAGCCTGACTGATTGATGCTTATCACCTGCCCTTTGTCTGGATGCTGTCCATCAAGAGCCGTCACTGTGATCCCAGATATTCACACGCTGGGCCCCGAGGCATCTCTCCGCTTGGAGCAGAGGCTGGTGTGAGGACCTGGATTGCGGGGGGGGGGGTCTGGGTGGGCGTGGGTGAGTGGGTGGGGGGGACAAGCAGGGAAGGACAATTGATTGGGGAGATACTTGCGGTGATTAGAACCATCAGTCAGTGTCAGAATTATCTGTGTCATCAGCTCGTCTGCGGCCTGTTTTTTTCTTCTTCTTTTTGTGCCTCCTTGTAATGCTGGGGCAGACCAGACGTGTGTGTGTGTGGCTGTGTGTGTGTGTCTATTTGTTCAGCACAGCACCGTGTCAAACTCACCCAATTACTCCACCTGATTGGATATATGCAAATTGAACCAAAATTAAAAGCCACCTGCGAGGGGACCCCTCGTGGGATAGATATCATTCACACGTACACAGACACAAACACACACACACACACACACACAATCTCTTCACGACAACCTTCAGCTGTCCCACTGGTTAACTTATCATCCCATCCATGGAAGAAAATCTCTGACCTCCAACGCCCCCCCCCTCCCCTCCCCCCCCCCCCCCCCCCCCCACACACACACACACACCTGAGCTGTAATCCTACACATCCATGCATCCTCCTCTTCCTCTCAGTGGTCAGCGGAACCAGCTGAGAGACAAAGGACTGCCGTCCAACTGTGACCAGCAGGCACTCAGGGCCAGCTTTCCTCTCCTCCTTCTCCCCCTCTCTTCATTTATCTCCCCTCCCTCTAGGGCTCTTCATCCATCTCATGTCCTCTCTCTCTCTCTCTCTCTCTCTCTCTCTCTCTCTCTCTCTCTCTCTCTCTCTCCTTATCTCTTTTCCTCCTTCATCGGCCTCTGTTTGTCTCGGTGATTATCTTTAAGTTCTCACCGATGGGGCGCTTCTGTCGTGTTTAAACAGGTGGGGGAAAATAATCGCTCTCCTCTCCTTTCGTGTCCTCTCCGCTCCCCTCATTTCCTCTCCTCTCCTCGGTGGAGGGCGGAGGGTTTGGTGGCCGGGGTGAACTCATCTGGGTCTCCTGTAGGTAACCCTCCTGTGTCTCTGAGAGCCTCGGCTCCCCTGCCGGAGCTGCAGATAGAGGGCTGTCTCCAAAGGTCAGCCAGCAGAGACCATCGGTCCTCGCTCCTTCTCCATGTGAGCCTGGGGAGGGGGGTGGGTAGGTAGGGGAGAGGTCGAGGGCTGGGGGGAAGGGGGGTGGGGGAGGATGTGGAGGGGTTGAGGCTGTCTGGAACACGGCCGGGTGAGGCCGGTGCTGGGAGAAGCTGTCGGCTGGCCATTCCGAAGAGGCCGTAGAGGCTCGAAAGAGGCTGGAGAGGCTGGAGATTCGACAGAGGCTAGAGATTCTCGAGAGGATGCGGAGGCTAGGAGAGGCTCCGGAGGTGTGGGTGGAGGCTGGCATGCCTGAGGGGCCAGAGTTCTGTTGGCCCGCAGTGTTACTGTTCTGGCAGTGTTCTGCTGGCACTGTTTGCTGAAGATTAGCTGCTCTTCACTGCTCTCCTCCACACAGCACTACACATACACACACATACATACACACACACACACACACACACACAGTGCACACACTAGAGCACAATAATAGACTTGTTACTGCATGGCCCGGCTCAGCACTGCATGTGGGGGATAATGTATGTATGTCTACAGATATGTGTCAGTTGAAGCGGTAAATGGCTGCCTAAGACGTTCTATCTCGACTAAGCAGCTCAGAGGAGCAGACGGGCTGTTGAGAGAGCAGGCTAATATAGTGGCAGGGCCCCTATGGAACTGGGAGAGGAAGGGAAAAACTGCCTTTTTCTCTGTCAGTGAGGAGGGTATTACCTTGGCTGGGACACTCAACTGTGAGAGCCTCTTTATTTGACAATTCTTTGACAATGCCGCTATTGTGGTGTGCGTTATCTGTCGACGGCTGAATGGGTGTCAGACTTCCTGCCGGTGTGTGTGTGTGTGTGGGAGTGTGTGTGTGTGTTAGGTAAAGATCAAAGTGAAAATATATTCCTTATACCATCCTTGTTTCCATCGTGAGACCTCCCTCTATCCTCTCTCCATCCAACCACTGCTTCACAGCCTCCATACATCCCCCCTCTCTCCATTTGTCTCCATCCCCGCTCCCCCACTCTCCCTCTCTAATGAAATCCCTGGTGCTCATCAGTAGCTGGATATTATAGTGGAATTATTAATAAGACAACCTTTTTAACCAAATCACAAGATATCATGAGTTCAGGGATTGAATTATCTGCACAAGGTGGCTAGGAACAGAGCTAATGGGATTGGATGACAGCCCCCGTCAATCAATGGACAACATAGGTCATTGGCTCCCTGACCTTGTTCCATCCACCCTCACCAGGGAGTGGAGCACAGGGGGGGAGTGAAACCGTTAGTCTGACATGATGAAGACGAGATATACTGCATTTGACGTAGTCATGTGGAAAGTTACACGTTTCCTAGAGAGAGGGAGAAAGACAAAGACACAGACAGACTATACACAGACAAACAGACAGACAGGCACACAAACACACACGTGTGCACACCCGCACACACACAGACACACACACACACACAGTGGAGGCTTCACAGTTCTCTACAGACCTTGGTAGGATGCTCTAATGAGTGGATCTTGAAACTACCAGTCTTGGTCCACAGAGATGCACACAGCAAACATGTGGCCAGATGTGAACACAAACTCACACACTGATCCGACTTTAACAAACACACAGTCATGGTGGTGGATCAGCCGTGAACCGCACTGACACACACACACAGCTTAGACACTCGAATTGAACACTTTAAATCGCTACAGAAATGTGTGTGTGTGTGATCGATTCATACTTGTATTGAGGGATGTTATGAATGTATGCATTCTTTGGAAGACAATGAAAGGGCATTGTGTGTTCTCTCCCTTCTATATTACACACACACACAAACACAATTTAGCTGTGGTTTGCTTTGTGGAGGAGATAAAAAAAAAAAATGGGTTTGTGATACAGTTGTGTAGTCTTGGTAGTCCTGCAGAGATACAGGCTGTGTGATAATGCATGCGTTTGTGTGTGCTTGTGTGTACGTGTGTGTGTGCATAAAGACCCCAGCAGGGTCTGCAGACAGGCTGGTAGATAAAGATGCATATATCCAGGAGGAAACAGCTCTTTGACTGACTGGGCCATTCAACATGACCCTTTGTTCTTAAATATCCTTTGATGGGGCTTTATCTCTGCCTAAACATATGTCTCACTTTCTTTCTTTCTCTCTCTCTCTCTCTCTCTCTCTCTCTCTCTCTCTCTCTCTCTCTCTCTCTCTCTCTCTCTCTCTCTCTCTCTCTCTCTCTCTCTCTCTCTCCTCTCTCTCTCTCTCTCTCTCTCTCTCTCTCTCTCTCTCCGTGTCTCTGTCTCTCCCACACACCCTCACTCACACACAAACACACTGCCGCTCCCCAGGTGTGCTTGGTCCAGGTGTATGTCTTCACAGGAACTCATCACTGCTATAATGAGAAAGATCACTGTTCATCTGTCTTCATCCACACCCAGCAGAGAGCACCTGCTACTGACTGACTTAGTGTGTGTGTGTGTGTGTGTGTGCGTGCGTGCATGCGTACGTGTGCAGAAAGAAAGAGCAAAAGAGTAAGTGTTTCAAGCGGACCGGCAGAAGGCTGATGAAATTGACATACTAGAATCAGCAGTTTGCCCATGTCCTCCCCGTAAACACGGGAGATTCCTGAGATTGACGAAATACCATCGGTGCGTTTTGTCCATGTGTCTGCTGACACGGCGGGGCAGGGCAGAGTGTTCTGGTCTGGCCAGGTTGTGAGGCCAGGCTGTGAGGCCAGGCTGTGAGGTCAGGCTGTGAGGCCAGGCTGTGAGGTCAGGCTGTGAGGCCAGGCTGTGAGGTCAGGCTGTGAGGTCAGGCTGTGAGGCCAGGCTGTGAGGCCAGGCTGTGAGGTCAGGCTGTGAGGCCAGGCTGTGAGGCCAGGCTGTGAGGTCAGGCTGTGAGGTCAGGCTGTGAGGCCAGGCTGTGAGGTCAGGCTGTGAGGACAGTCTGTGAGGTCAGGCTGTGAGGTCAGGCTGTGAGGTCAGGCTGTGAGGCCAGGCTGTGAGGCCAGGCTGTGATGCAAGGCTGTGAGGCCAGGCTGTGACGCCAGGCTGTGAGGCCAGGCTGTGAGGCCAGGCTGTGACGCCAGGCTGTGAGGCCAGGCTGTGAGGCCAGGCTGTGAGGTCAGGCTGAGGTGGGATCCCCACTGACCGTGAGGAGATCCTCAGCTGGGGGAGATGTGATCATCTCCCCCAGCCCGTCTTCCAGCCCTGGCTCCCTGATCCTGCACTAACACAATACAACTGCTTCACCTGACTGCAACCCTGGCTGTTAGCTTAGAGAAATCACATGCTGCTGCAATGTGTGTGTGTGTGAGAGACAGAATGTGTTTGAGTGTGCACGTGGGTGCGTCTGTACGTGTGTGTGTGTGTGTGTGTGGGTGTGAGCATGTGCCTGCTGTTCCCCTGTGTTTGTGTGTGTGTGTGTGTGTGTGTGAGAGAGCATGTGTCTGCTGCTCCCCTGTGTGTGTGCTGTTGCTGTCTCCTTGTTTGCAGCTCAAGCACACTCCTGTCTGGAGACTGCGACTTGAATAGATGTTTACTTAGAGAAAAGTCCTCTGATTGTATTACCCCCCTAAAGGCCACATCAAGCTGCTGTTGTCAAAGTCTAAGTAGCCTGTATGTAAAACCCCTATTGGAGCGCTGTTTCTATTGACCAAACGACAAGGAGCTTGTTCACTTTTTCTCAATCCAATTAGTTTTGCTGTGTTTTTCTGACAGCTCGTTTATATATGTGAGTGAATGGCCTATCCACAATGTAATTGTATCAGTGTGTGTGTGGCTGTGTGTGTGTGGCTGTGTGTGTGTGTGTGTGTGTGTGTGTGTATGCTTGTGTATGCACATAAGTGTGTGTGTTTGTGCGTGCATGCGTGTGAGAATGCAGACTAACAGAATTGATTTAGATCTCAGATTAGTAGAGGACTATTTCAGAGGCCTATTGATCTCGTTGTATGATCCAATCATATCAAAGGTGCTGTATGCAACACAGATTATTGTCCCCTAACGGTCCCCTTTTGATGCGATGTCGTTCTGACAGAACGCGGGCCTTTGTGCTGGTGTGTCTCTGCATGATTAAAAGATTCCACTGCAGGTTGATGTTCATAACAGTCTTTATTTACCACATCAAGGCTGAAGATGAGATCTGCTGATCTGAGATCTGCTCCAGCTGTATGAACGCTTGTTTCTGTTTCGATTTGTGTTGATAGGTAGTGAGATGAAAAAAAGAAAGAAACGTGGTCTTTGTTGTCGTTATTGTTGGCTGTCAATATATCGTAGCCAGGAAGACTTTATTGCATTTGAACTGATGACAGTTTGATAGGGCTCACGAAGGTGTTGATCCGAGTTAGCGAACATGCTATCTCCGAGACCAATCCGCTTGGCTTCCTGCTGTGATGTGTAATAAACTCTGATAGGTGATTGGCGGTGACAGTGATAGAGCGAAAAGGTCACGCTGTAATGGTTGTATGCAGGGGGGTAAACACAAGCAGAACTCTGGCATTTCTGAGGCCAGCATCATGTGGTGCATTCTAATCAGGGAACAGAGGGAGGCCTTCCTCCACCTCCTCCTCCCGTTCTCTCCAACTCGTTCTCTTTGGCCTTCCCCCTCCCCTGCACTCCTTTTCTCCTCCTCCTCCAATGAGAAACCTGGTCTAAGCAGTGAGACAGATGTAGAGAGCCACACAATGTTGGCCCACGACAAGCCCTCCATGTTGGGGCTAAGTCCTCCATAACAATGATGCCATCATTTGCATTCTTTCTGGAGAGTAATTGTCTCCGAATGGTCGGTGCCAGGATGGCAGCTGTTCAAATGCTATGTCTCCGACCCAGTATGCTGGCATGGTCTCTACAGCATCTGGGGTTGGGAGGGGTGAGGGTGGGGGGGGGGGCCCGACTGAGACAGGGCTCTGAAGGTCTTAGCCTTTACAGCAGAAGGTCACCAAAATGTTCACACAAAGTGTCAATCATTACCGGGAATGTTGAATGCTCATACTATAGTGTCCATGCAGCCCCGCACTAAGTGTCCATACGACAGGAAGTGAGGTTTCATTTTCAGTGAAGCTGCAATGCATGGCACCCACGTGAAACTAATTACAAGTACGTTTGACTCCGGTAAACAATTACGCAGGAACAGCAGGACATCCAGTGCCAAGGGCTCAGACTGAGTGTGTGTGTGTGTGTTTTTAATGAATACACGCTGATTTCCGGCCTTGTCTACCTCCATTCCCCCATCGTGGCCTCCTATCCCCCCAGCCCAATATCAATCCCTGAGGAGGAGGGATGGCTGACCGTGGCCTCTCACCCTTGCCTCCATGTCAGCCCCGTGGAGGAGAGGGGGGGGGGGGTTAGAGGGGTGGAAAGCTTTGTTTTTAACAGTCCTAATTAAGAAGAATGTACAGAGAGAGACAGAGGCAGAGAGGTGAAGAGAGAGTGGGAGACAGACAGAGGCAGAGAGAGGCAGAGATGGAGGAGGATGGAGATAGAGGCCTGTTGCCACGAGACAGCGGGGAGTTGTTTGTTTTTTAAATTGTGTGTGCCCGTCCACGTGCATGCATGTGTGTGTGTGCGCGTGTGTTTGTGTGTGTGTGTGCGCGCACATGCCTCTGAACGTGTGTGAGTGCGTGCATTAATGCTTCTCTTCGGGCTACATGGTTGCTTAAGCAATTATTCACTCAAAGTGCAGATAATCCCATTAACCTAGTGGGTGTAAATGAATAGGCAATATGAAGGCCCAGCTAAATCACTACACACACATCGCACAGAATCATGAGGACTGCTACACACGCGAAGAGCCTGGTTTCTATGAAAAGGCGTGTAATCGACTTGCTCATGTATGATCAGTCACACAATTGACTTGAGCTGTTCAGATGTGTACCTACAGTATCTCTCTCTCTCTGTCTCTCTCCATCCCACTCTCTCTCTCTCTCTCTCTCTCTCTCTCTCTCTCTCTCTCTCTCTCTTCTCTCTCTCTCTCTCTCTCTCTCTCTCTCTCTCTCTCTCTCTCTCTCTCTCTCTCTCTCTCTCTCTCTCTCTCCAAACTCCAAAGAGGCCAAACACACACTCTAAGCTTGTTACCCTAACCCTGCATGCCTGTACAGGACCAACCTGCTCATTAGATGCAACACCTTTAGGGCCTCTGTGTTCAGTGGCATGCCACGTATATGACCTGCAAGTGGTGTGGAGTGTGTGTGTGTGTGTGTGTGTGTGTGTGTGGGGCTTTATCACAAAGGCCCCTGGGGAGACAGGTGTTCCTACTCAGGAATGATAAACACGGAATTACTGTGATGCTAATGAAGATGGATAGAGCCGGGAGCGGGGAGGTAGAGAGAGTGGGAAAGAAGGGAGGGCAAGATGGTGAGGGAGTGGGGAGAGAGATGGGGAAGATCTCAAAGAGGGCGGGATCATAGGCGGAAATCCCGGGGGGGACAGGGGGGAATCGACCCCCCCATTCTGGGAAAAAATATGATTTGTCCCCTCCAATAAATCACTGTAAACATAAGGACATTTCAATAATATTAATAATATCCATTTAACATATTACTATGTAGGCTATGTGTTACAGCAGTGATTTTGGTGTCGCCCTCAGGAATTGCTCTTGAGAAAATGTCATATAATTGTTCCCCCCCAAAATTGATAGCAGATTTTCGCCACTGGGCGAGATGAAAAGAGACTTGGGAAGCAGACATTTCTGCTGCTCCACAGGTCAGCATGTATCCTTATCTCCTTTACAATTAGCGACAGCTACCAGCTGCAGACAGGACAAGTGCTCTTCAGGGCCGGACCTCCATGGTGTCTCTGACTTGATTTACGTAACACTGTGTCAAGGTGACCGTAGCCATGACAATGGAATATTGAGTGTGCGAAAGCACGCGCGAGAGACAGGGGAGACTGCGAGAAGGAGAGAGAGAGAGAGAGAACAGGGAGCGGGTGAGGCGCCATCAGTTCTCATGCGATGGACAGGAGAGAGAAAAAGCGCAAGTTTGAGGGAGGGAGGGAGGGAGAACCAGAGAGGAAGAGAGAGACAGAGAGAACGAGCGGCAATGTGCTGCGTTTGCAGCCGGGCTCATTAGGAGTCGCAGCCCACGGGTTGGAGGTCCCTGTTAGACAGACATTACTGCGGCTGATGGCAGTGCGCTCTGTCCTCTGACACAAACAGGAGGGAGAGGTCTGGGAGACGTGTGGCCACTGGAGCTCCAGGAGCCCGGCTCCTCCAGGGAACCGGGGGGGAGGGGAGAGGGCTGGCCCCCCCCCCCCCCCCCCCCCCCAGAGCCAACACAAACACTCACCTAATTAAGACTCCTCTCTTCTCATGCCCTGAGGGAAGGAGGGAGCGAGACAGGTAGGGCTGTGGGGAGGAGGAAAGCGGTGACCACGCACGGGGGGGGGGGTAGGAGGGAAAAGGAAAAAGAGGGATCGTTTGGCAGAGAGTGTGAGGGAGGAAGAGAGATGCAGTGCTCCGGAGAGGAGAGGTCAGGAGCTATGCCAGCTTGGCACATTTAGAAGTTTCCCTCTTTAGCTGCAGAGAGAGAGAGAGAGAGAGAGAGAGAGAGAGAGAGAGAGAGAGAGAGAGAGAGAGAGAGGGAGAGAGAGAGAGAGAGGGAGAGAGAGAGGGAGAGGGAGGTAGAGAGGGAGGGAAAGAGCGAACGAGCGAGGGACGGAGGGATAGAGCGAGGGTGAGAGAGAGGGAGGCGAACGAAAATGTTGTGTTTTTTGTTCTGAATTGCTGAGAGCTTTACCTGCCAGGATATTTCTGTCAGACAACCCAACGTGGCCCCCGAGGCAGTGAGAGACAACAACTGAGAGAGAGAAACATAGGGAGCCTGAGACAGGGGGAGAGAGAGAGAGAGAAACATAGGGAGCCTGAGACAGGGGGAGAGAGAGAGAGAAAGAAAGGAGGAGGAGGGAGAAAGAAAGGTTGGCGGGGTTAGGAGCAGAGACTGCAAAGACAAGAACTCAAACACAGCATGGGGTGGCAAGAGAAGAGAACGGAGAAGCGAGGAGGAAAGCGAAGTGAAGAAGTGGAAAGTTTCGGAGAGTCTGACATTTTAATTGGTGGAGCAGGATCAGGGTGGTAAAGCAGCTATACCCCTGTGTGTCTTGTTCTGCCTGGTTTGGACCAGGCCAGGCTCCCTCACCGGCTTCCCCCTTAACTCAACCTTCTACTGGGGCCTAGTGGAGAGGAGACAGGCCCCTATTCTGGAGGCCCTGCATCATTATCCAGCTCCATATTGTACACTCTAATAAGTTCTGTTAATTTACATAATATTACCGCCAAACACGGGGAACAATGAAAGACCACATTGCGTCATGTTTCCACTAATGACCAAAATAAAACTGATTGGCAACGATCTTGAAATGTTACCAGCTAAATATTTACGGTAAATAGAAACTGGTTGACGACCAAAAATATAAGGGCTATCCCCACTGTGTTTTGTGCTTACCGGTTAATTTGTCATCAAACATATACAAGGCCGACCTGCTTAGATGCCTTTTCCACACAGCAGCAGGGCACCAATTAGAACGTCTTTATGGCCAACTGTTTTACACCATTCAAGGGAACACGAACGGTCCATCAATAAAAACTGGAGATTTGTCTTGTTCGTATCACGCAAACTCAAGTCACGTAGCTCTGGATAAGAGAGTATGCTAAATGACTGAACGATATCTAAACTCAGAGTCAGGTGGCTGAGCGGTGAGGGAATCGGGCTAGTAATCCGAAGGTTGCCAGTTCGATTCCCGGTCATGCCAACTGACGTTGTGTCCTTGGGCAAGGCACTTCACCCTACTTGCCTCGGGGAATGACCCTGTACTTACTGTAAGTCGCTCTGGATAAGAGCGTCTGCTAAATGACTAAATGTAAATGTAAACTCGCATGAACAAAATAATTGCATCCGTCGAGATATACACTAGTGACACTATACGACAAGTAATCCATCGTGTTTTATTCTAGCATATTCTTAAAATGCATCAGTTCCATGTGCTGTTACTGTCTTGTTGCTTAACAATAACACTTGATTGTCGTCTTCAGGAGGAACAGCTGAGCAGGGCCTCATTCAGAACATGAAACACAATCTTTTCAGAGTTGCCTAGTAACTGGGCCATACCTGAAATGAGCTAACCAGCACCTTTATGTTGTGTGGCCTTGTAGGCAGTATGTAGTAGGCATCTAAATAGCATGAAGATAGCATGCAGCCTTGGAGGTCGGGATGCGCGCTGCCATTGACTGGAGATGTCTGTCTGCGTTTGTGGGCGAGTGTGACGTGCGTGTGTGAATGAGTGTGTGTACCTGTGTGTGTGTGTGTGGCATTCCTTTCTGGTGCAAACAGTTACAGTGATCTGTAACAAGGCACGGCAAGTCCTGTTTGGAGTATCTAACTCCTCTGACTCTATCGTCGTTTCAAATTAGTTTTGTATGGATTTCTTTTTCCCTGTCTGACACGCTTTAAATGCTGTGTGAATATACATTATGTTAGAGGCTTTGTTTTGAATTGATCGCCCGTTGTCCTACCTCCAGTGTGTGAGCTGTTATGAATGGTATCGATGTGTTGCTTTCATTTTGTTTGCTCTCCCAGTTTGTCGTCATCTTGTTTGAGAGTCCTCTAACGGCATCAGACTTTGTCTTCGTCAAACCTTCTGTACAATCTTGGCATCTCTCTCTCTTTCTCTCCTTTTCTCTCTCTTTCTCTCCTTTTCTCTCTCTTTCGCTTTCTTTCTCTCCGTTTCTCTATTCTTTTCTGTTTCTTTCTCTCCTTTTCTCTCTCTTTTGCTTTTTTTCTCTCAGTTTCTCTATTATTTCTGTTTCTTTCTCTCCTTTTTTCTCTCTTTCGCTTTCTTTCTCTCCGTTTCTCTATTCTTTTCTGTTTCTTTCTCTCCATTTCTCTATTCTTTTCTGTTTCTTTCTCTCCATTTTTCTATTCTTTTCTGTTTCCTTCTCTACATTTCTCTATTCTTTTCTGTTTTTTTCTCTCCATTTCTCTATTCTTTTCTGTTTCTTTCTCTCCATTTCTCTATTCTTTTCTGTTTCTTTCTCTCCATTTCTCTCTCCTTTTGTCTTTTTTCACCCACCCGGTTTATTTCTTAAGACTCTGAGCTGCCTGCAGGGAAACGTGTCTGTTATATTTTGGTGTGTGTGTGTCTCTTCTCTCCCGTGAAACAATGACAAAAAAAGGGACTGGACTTTTGTCCAGACAGGTTTCCATGGTGATACTGTTGGTTGGTGGGAGTGGAGAGTGGGGTGCAGGATTGGAAGAGAGAGCTGAGCCTGGCTCTAATCAATGCTTAAACCCTGCAAATTACACCCCATCGGGAGGAAGGGGAGGAGAGGAGAGAGAGAAAGCTTTTTAAAGATGAACATAAAACACATTCCGAAATGAGAGAGAGAGAAAAAGACACAACGGAGAGAGTGAGAGAGAAAGAAAGAGAGAGAAAAAAGAGAGAGAGAGAGAGAGAGCGGTAAGACGGATAACATGGCTGGAATCTGATTAGAACCCTAGCTCAGCTTTAATTGATTCTATTTTTACGGGGGCTCATATGAAAGGTTAGTGTGTTCCCAACAGTCAGATGTTCTGCTGGAGCAGACATGGTGGCTTTAACACATTGTAAATCACCCAGACCCTGTCCCTCATCCGTGGGAGATGGGTAGTCACAGTGGCTTGCAAAGCTTTGTGTGTGTGTGTGTGTGTGTTTGTGTGTCTGTGAGAGTGTGTGAGTGCATGTGTGTGTGCTTGTGGGGGGGGATTTGAGGTGTGTGTGTGTCTGTTGTCTAGCAGCCGGATTTATCTATAGTGCCCGTGTGTTAGTGTGTCATGTCTTTGAGTGACATGCTAATCCAGATCCTGCAGGGGCGAAAGAGCTTCTGGGAAATATGTGTCAAAATAGAAATAGCTCAAATTATGCTGATGTCATGCAGAGTCTCACCGCCAGCTAATACCAAAACATAAAATGCAATCATGGCTGGAATTATTCACGGTGTAATCGATTCTTACCATAGAAATAGAATGGATGTCACACACCACATGACCTTTGCATGCTGCTATCCCAGCCCAGCGTAGGATCTCTCGAACCCAATCAGATTGTGTTTGACATTAGATTGGTGACAAGGTGTACATTCTGTGTTTCAGACCCCGCATGGAGACTGCTCCTGTTAGTCTGAGAGACACACTTCACATCCATCGACTGGACAATTAGGTGTCAGTGTACGTCCGCGAACGTGGCGGCCCGTGCGTGCGAGCGCGCCCGTGTGAGTGCGCGTGCGGAAGCCTCGGAAAGTCTGGCAGGGAACGCGCTGTGCCGATCGCGCGCGAGAGCTTTCGCGGAGGCGGTAGGGCGCGGTCACTCCCGTGCCTGTTCTCATCCGTCACCCTGAGAGATGGAGGGAGGATGGAGGAGAGAGAGGGGGAAGGGGGGGGGGTGACGTGGAGGCCGCTGAGTGAGAGAGCAAGTGGTACAGGAGGTGATGGGGCTGTGCTTTGGAGAGGCCGAGGTGTGTGTGTGTGTGTCATGGAGGGCACAGGGTAGAGAGGGATGGTTAGAGAGGGGATGAGGGGGCACACGGACGGACGGAGAGATGGGCGAGAGGGAGAGGGGTGGGGAGCGAATCTGTGGGGACAGAAAAGGGAAAGATCTGTGTTCTTGTAGCGACACACATCTAGTAGCACATCTCACACACCTCACATATCCCACTCTGTGCCTTGTGTATGATAAATCACCCAATCTGTCTGCAGGTTCTGTTACACATTTAATGGCTTGCTCTTTACTAAGACATGGTGTGCCTGCCCTCGGTCAGCAAATATATAAATCACCTCCTCTTCTTTCCCCTCTTCTCCTTTATGCTTCTCTCCTCAGTCCTTCCCCCTCTTCTCTTCTCCTCTCCTCTCTCGTCTCCCCTCCCCTCCTCCCCTCCACTAACCCCTTCCCCCCTCTCTCCCTCTCTCCCTCTCCCCTCTGTTTGTTCAGTCTCAGATAGCTATGTGGGGTCAAGGTTATGAATTGTTGCTGCAGTGCAGGATCTGTCTCCTGCTATCTGTGTTGTGCGGACTGACAGAACAGCCTCACACTATCAGGTCATTACAGATTGATGGTGTTGGTGCATGTATGATGACAGCTGTGTGTGTGTGTGTGTGTGTGTGTGTGTGTGTGCGCACGTGTCTTCGGGTATATGTGGTGGGACATCTTGTTGCTAATCCTGCAGTTACAGTAACCTCTCTGGTGGATCAACATGAAGTAGGGAGAGTTTTTTTTTTGTTGCCTTCTGTAGTGGAATTTTTGCAGCAACTGTATGATAGAATAGTCAGAATGCCGTGTTAAACCGAGTATTTATTAACACCAATGGTAAGTAACAAAAATATTTGTGATCCGTCTATCAAGAGGCAGCACAGTGGTCGACGTGCCTTAGGATAGAGTGATACTAGGCCACCTTTTATATAGGATGGTTCTAAACATCTGTCAATCGGATCAGTACACATGTCAAAGTAATCAAGTCATCAACTAATCAATAGTTTGGCTCCATCCCGACCTTACAGGATCAAGGTCACCCCTATGGTTTCTAAAACGAATCAGTCTGTATTGTTTCTCCCGTCTCCCAACATTGCCTCTTTACAATCCTTGACTCAGCTGCATTAGTCAAACCCTGAATGAGTAAGCTGCAACTGTTTGTCACAAGACATCTCTTATCAGTGAACACAGAAGCCTCTCAGTATTAACCAGTCTTAAATCACATCAATTTCACATACAACACAACCAAGTGAAAAGTTCCATGTCACTTATATCACCTCAAACATCTCGACTAATGGAAACTGTGATCACACAGTTGAACACCAGTGCCTCTAAAACGGGTTTCAAGCATAACATCCTTGCCCAGGACTCTGTAAGGCCTAACTCAACGATTGAGATCCAGCCGCCGTGCGCTCTTCCATGCCATCCAATTCAGACATGAGCAGCAGATCACAGAGGGAGGAAAAACATATTTTTTTTACAGTAAGCCAGAGAAGTTCGCCACAACATGATCCATCTGCTAGAAATCCTCTAACGCTGAGCCTTCCAAAAAAAGGCCTACAGATAGGTCAGGGGCTAAAACTAAACCCTGAAATTTGTCACTGTGCTAAATGAAGCATTATGCAACGTTTGGCGTGGCAAACCGGGCTTTCTGCTGAACATCTTGTCCTGAAGCTAATCCTGCCAACAGTAAGCAGCCCGGGAGAGAAGCGCATGCCTGACCCT
Organism: Osmerus eperlanus; assembly: GCF_963692335.1. Taxonomy (NCBI): domain Eukaryota; kingdom Metazoa; phylum Chordata; class Actinopteri; order Osmeriformes; family Osmeridae; genus Osmerus; species Osmerus eperlanus. The sequence continues at coordinate 77,539 of NW_026911287.1, read as the reverse complement.
CACCACACACACACACACAGTCGCACACAGTCACATACTGTAAACACACACACAGAACTTTGAAGTAAGCCCCTCGTGCAGCAGCCTCAGTCTCATCCGTAGAGCTGGCCAGTCTGAGGGCCGGGGGCGAGGGCCGGGGGGCGAGGGCCGGGGGCGAGGGCCGGGGGCGAGGGCCGGGGGCGAGGGCCGGGGGCGAGGGCGGGGGGCGAGGGGTCTGGGCCGGGGGCGAGGGCCGGGGGCGAGGGCCGGGGGCGAGGGCCGGGGGCCGGGGGCGAGGGCCGGGGGGCGAGGGGCCGGAGTCGAGGGCCCGTGGGCGAGGGTCTGGGCCGGGGGCGAGGGGCGAGGGTCAGGGGCGAAGGTCAGCACCGCCCAGCTGAGACATCCAGCTCCAGCCATGGTTTAGCTCTGCTCCCGGGGCTCCATCGTTTCTACACCACCAGGTCTACATCAGTCTTGACTACCATGTCTACAGTATCGAAACCACCATAAGTCTACTGTATCTATACTACCAGAGGTCCACAGGCTTCAGTTCAGCCCGAACAGTAGCTTCCTCCCCCCACAATAAAACAAGCGGAAAAACACAATCTAACTCAGGAACAAGTGGACAGTCTATCTGGATTTCTATTAACGTTGGTTCATCCCTGGTTGGCTACTAGAAAGTGTTAGCCTTGTTGTAATGGATAATAAATCCATATTTAAGGGTATAAGAGAGTCAGAATCCAATTTGTGGCAGTGCTCTCTCTAGTCAAAGCCTAGATTTATCCCCACCATGCTAGTCTAGCAGAGTAATCGGCTTTGTGCAATAAAATGATGATGACTTTATCTGACATTTGTGGAGTAGGGCCTGGATTTCAGATTTCGGTGGGTTCATATTATCTCCTTCCACTGGATTCATCTACAGTGAGGAGAAGGAGAAATGTTTGGTGTGTGTGTGTGATTGAGGGGGGCCATACATTTGGTACAGAATGTGTATTGGTGTGTGTGTGTGTGCGTGGGTATGTGTGTGTGTGCCTGTAGACCATGTTCACGTTGTTTTGTTTTCCACCTTCAACCTTACTGGAAGAGATGGTATAATATGTTCAGAGGCCAGGACTTTATCTCCATGAAGATCTGCTCTTAGACAGCAAATACAAGAAACACATTGCTAAAAGATATCTCGCTAACAGCTATACAGAAAGCTACGCTCTCCCTCTTTCTCCGTTTGATATCTTTTTGCCTTTCTCTCTTACTATTTCTCTTTTTGCAACTCTGTTTTTCGGCCCCTCTCCCTTTGTCCCACTTCCAGTCACTCCTTTCCTCTCTGTGTGTCTCTCTCTTTCTCTGTCTCTTTCTCTTCCTGTCCATCTCTTTCGTACGCACAAGCACTTTGCTACGTCTGCAGCGTCCCTGCATACGAGTGTGCCTGCGCTAGCGGCCTCTAACTCCACTTCAGTGAGGATGGATCCGGAGGAATCTCGCTTGATTGGACCTAACGATTGGAAGAACACACATTACACTCGCTCGCTTCGCTGGAATCAAAACACATCACACATCCGGCAGTAAAATGCGTTTTTTTTTCTCTTTTTTTGCCCTAAATCCGTCTTCCCCCCCCCCCCCCCCCCCTCACCAGGAGGCCCTGGCGGCAGTGTTAACCCCAGTTTTTTTTTCACTGGGTTTGATTCAATTAGCGGGCTTGTGAGTTAAGTGGGCCCTGGGGGTGAAGTCCTGTCCCGTCAGATGGATCTGTGCGCCTGGCAGAGTGGAGCACTGCAGGACCGATGTGTCTTAGTAACCCCCCCCCCCCCCCCCCCCCCATCTGAGAGAACCACACAGATC
>NW_026911287.1:49726-69726 GCF_963692335.1 Osmerus eperlanus | reverse complement strand
TACTGCAGACCCCCATGGTGGAATCGCCCAGAATCCTCGGACAGAGAGAGGGAAGGAAGAGGAGTGAGGGGAGAGGGAGAGATACTGCCAGAGGAAAGGGATGGAAAGAGACAGAGTGAAAGACGAAGAGAGAGAGAGAGTGTGGGAGGAGGAGAGAGGGAAAGACACCAGGTGTGCCTCTGGGTGACTGCCAGTGAGTCATTGGAAGTCTATAAGGACATCTACCCACCTAATCTCTTTTCGCCCCTCTCCGTCCATAAATAAAGCCTGGCGCGAGATGGCCCATGTTGCCTGAGAGCAGCATGGGCGACGTGAGCCCCGTCGATCCCAAAAACAAACCCGGGTTCATTCCTTCTCCCACTGACATGTCAAACTGACTCTGAAAGTGATTGCTGCCCTGCCCCTGTCACACGGGGTCTCTCTGCGTGTCTAACATCGCACCGCTTGTTAAGCCCTAATGACTGTTCCACTCTTGGTTCTGTTGTTGAGAGGCGATTAATCGGCTGAGGGCTGGGAGATGTTCCGGCAGGTTCTCCTCCAGTTCTGCAAGCTCAAAGACACACCTCTGACCTCACCTCCACGCAGCCATGGCAACGGGCCATGCTGCATCAACTTCCATGACAAACACCTAGACACATGCTCTGCTAATTGGCAGTTACCCTATTTTGTTTACCTGCCTCCTGTGGAGATAACAGGGTTCTGTAGTTCTAAGGGCATTTATAGGCGTAAAATCTGAATTGTAATTATTGTATGTGAAAAAGATGTATACACAAGCAGTTTCTGAGATAACAGAAGGTGTCTCATTTTCACATTTCAGATTAAGTTTATTATTTCGGTAAACTCACAAATCCTGCAGTTCTTGAATCCGTATCTTCCAGACAGGTAAGAACTTGAAAGAGAAGTCAAACTGTTAAGTTGTGAGGCAGGCTTTGTCGAAATGACTTTCTGAGATGTTTGCTTGTTCCATGCTGAAACAAATAAACGTACACACACATATACGCACACTCGCACCTGCACCCACGCACACACATATGTTTGAGAGAAACACTATCTGTGAGCCTTGTGATGTCCCTGGGAACTCCAGATAAGAAGCTCCTACTTGGGGGGTCGGTTTGATGCGTGTGTGGAGGGTGTCCTTGAAAGTATTCTGTTCCTTTTCCACCAAACAGACGGGGGCCATTTTCTGAAAAAGCCACCATTTTAACTTTCAAACATATGGCTGTGAAGACCCCCTTTGAAACCTACCACTTCAATTAATGTTTTTAACCCTTTGATACACAAGCTATGCTTACCCCCTTTAATGCACAACATGGGTCTAAAATGACCCGCATTCATTTCCTATGACATTTCATGTATGGCTGAGTGTTTCTTTGCTATATCTTTAAAAATCAATTCATTTCATTATTTAATAATCCAATTATTACTTTATTTTGTTTTTGAGTATCACAAATCATTATTTTAATTGTTGTCTTTCTTACATTCTGAGCAAAAAACTTTTTGTGGTACTACATCAATTTTATAGACATGGGTCTAAAATGACGCATATGGATTCACTATGGAATTTGATAGAAACTTTGGATATTTGCAATTTGGAACATATTTACTGTGAATAGTTATTCACCTGCTACACATTTCACAGCTCAACCCTGCTGCTTTTAGGCTGGGAGATGTTCATCAGTGACAGCATCATTGAGGAGGTTCTGAAATGCAACAAGTTAGAGATGAAGAGCTGCAGCAGCAAAAGGGAAAGAGTGTAGAAGCATCAAACAGGAATTCATGGCCTCTATCAGTTTGATCCTCCTTGCAGGGGAGCACAAGAGCCTAAATGTGGCCTTGCGGGAGAGTTTTTGGATCCAATTGCAAAATCCAATGTATAAAGCCACCATGGGGCTAAAGAGATTTGAGGATATCCTCAGCTTCATAAAGTTTGATGATAAGAGCTCTTCTTGTGGCTGGGTGGTAGTTGCATTTAGTTTTTACTCCACATCTTTCCATCACCTCTTTAATATACTTTTGGAGCTGTGACTTGGCCTTCATGCGCCTGACAAGGTCCTTGTCTAGCTCCTTGATGAACTGCTGCTTGGTCACACCACCCATTTAATCATGGTGTTGTTGTAAAAGTTAGTGTAGGCATTGAGGGTGGCAACATCCAGCACATTGTGCCAGACAACTCTGTGTTCTCCACTTGCATGATTAGGTGCAAACTATCTGATCCATTGTGTCCACTCCTGATTTTATTTTGTTACAGTACTGGATCACAAAATGGTTGTCATCCACTGCTTTGCCATCATGCATGGTGCTCAGAAGGACAACAGCCTTTCCCTTCTTCAGCACATAGCTCACCAGTCAAGTTGCCATTGAATCCAAATTAAATGGCAACATGACCATGAAAAAATGTGGAACTTGGCATCTCCCTTCATTTGGATGTCTTTGTGACTCGTATGTTCGGCTTGTTCTGAAGAGTCCCCACAATGTTCAGGTTTTTGTCAATAAGCTTTCCAGTCAGAGGGACACTGGAAGGGTAGAACACTCAGTCTACCACATATGGAACCCTCACATCGCACATCCAGAATATTTTAATTCCACATTTTGCTGGCTTGCTGGGCATGTATGGCACACACTGCTCATCTCTGGTGACAAAGTTACTGGGAATGAACCGTCTTCTGCAATTAGCCAGGAAACAGTCACACACATACCTGAATGCTGCTATGAGATGTTTTTCTTGTTACAAAGCCCTGTTCCTCTTGTCATCAAAAGTCAAGCTGGTGATATCATATCTCTTTAGCCCCATGGTGGCTATACATTGGATTTTGCAATTGGATCCAAAAAAGCCACATCTAGGCTCTTGTCCTCCCCTGCAAGGAGGGTCAAACTGATAGAGGCCATGAATTCCTGTTTGATACTTCTCCACTCTTTCCCTTTTGCTGTTGCAGCTCTTCGTCTCAAAGTTGTTGCATTTCAGGACCTCATCAATAATGTCACTTGTGAACATCTCCCAGCCTAAAAGCATCTGTGTTGAGTTGTGAAATGTGTGACAGGTGAATAGTTATCCACAGTAAATATGTTCCAAGTTGCAAAAATTAACTAATATCAAAAATTCCTATAAAACTCCATAGGAATACATATGGGTCATTTTTGACCCATGTCTGTAAACTGAAGGTAGTAACACAAAAACAATGGTTGTTTATAAATTAAGAAAAAAAGAAGGAAAATAAGTATTTGTGGCAATAAAAAACTAGATATTTAATGAATACTTGGAATATTAAATTATGAAATTAGATGATTTCTAAAGATATGGCAAAGACACACTCAGCCATACATGAAATATCATAGGAAATGAATGCGGGTCATTTTAGACCCATGTTGTGCATTAGAGGGGTAGTGTTACAAAAATTATTTTTATTCCAAAAGTAAGAAAGAAAAAATGAAAATAAGGACTTGTGATGACCAAAAACAAGTTAATTGAGGAATACCTGGAATACTGAATGATTAAATATTTTTTTGGCGAAGATATAGAAAATGTTAACTCTCCCGGGTCACTTTAGACCCATGTTGTGTATCAAAGGGTTAACACACAAACAAATGTTTCATTTAAAGGCCTTTTCAAAGCACTTCCAAAAAAAAAAACATATTTTTGAAGGTTGAAAGAGATTGGACAGTGCTTGGTGACTTTAGCTACTGTAACATATTTGATCCTATTTCTGACACACAGACAGTGATAACCTACAGTACAGGAAGGAAGGAGGAGCAAGAGGGAGAGCAAGAGGGAGAGCAAGAGGGAGAGAGAGAGAGACATGGGGATGTGCTGTAGTTGTCTCACAGCAGGACAGACTTTTCTACTCATTTATATTACATGACCATCTCCCTGAGACACCTCTCTCTCCTCTCTCTTTGGTATTGTCATCAAACTGCGTGTGTGAGTGTGTGTGTGTGTGTGTCTGCAAGTGCGTGCATGTGTGCCTGCGTATGTTTGTGTGTGTTTTAAGCTGAGCTTGGATGGGCAGATACGGATCTCATGATGAAATAACAGGACAAGAGAAGGGCTCCCACCAGCCAATCGACAAAATGCCACCACCAAACTAAATGTAGTATTGGAGTGTTCCACCGGGGAGCAGGGAGATGGAGGAGAACAAATTAAACTGGACCGGTTTTTCTATTTGGAGACACGTGTGTGTGTGTGTGTGTGAGTGAACAATTCTGAGAGAACTAATCCTCCAGCTGATTGGCCCGCTTTGTGCCTTTGACAGCCTCCTCTCTGTCAGGCTGTCTGACTTCCACGCTTTCTATTCCTTCTGTGTGTCAAGCGGCTCTAGAAGTCCCAAACCCAAACACTGCCCGTCTACGGCGGCGTCTAAGACGGCACCAACCTAGACAGAGCCGTCTGCCCGTCTCTCTCCTCGGTCGCCAACAGCACCTCCTGTCTAATTCCTCTCCTCCTCCTCCGCTTCTTCTTCCTCCACCTCCTAATTCCTTCCCCTCCTCCTCCGCGTTCGACGTCTCCCATCTATTACGCCGTGGCCTTGGCTCTGTCTGCGCTCTTCCCTTCTGCACTGCTCAATTACTCTGTCTTCCTGGGGCAAGCGCTGGTGTCGAGCTACTGTAATGACTTTCTGATTATCTGTCTTTACGTGATGAATGAGATGGAAATGTACCACTGCGGCCAAACAGGCCAGTGGCACGGTGCCAGGCGGGCACGCTACAGTCTTGCGTGAGGGAGAGAGAGAGAGAGAGAGAGAGAGAGAGAGAGAGAGAGAGAGAGAGAGAGAGAGAGAGAGAGAGAGAGAGAGAGAGAGAGAGAGAGAGGGGCATGGTAATCACAATACAAATAATATTGGATTGTAATATGGAGGGATTGTTGTGGAGGAGATGTTTTTGCACTGGGGAGGTTGTATATCTTGTTCATTATTTGTCCAATGGACTCTAATAGAAGAATGATCTCTGGGACATTACTGGGTCATATAAAACACCTGGTCCATGCTGTACTAGAACCGGAGATAGGAAATTGGTAATACTCATACAGCGACTGGACTGGTGCAAACAGGGAGGTTTTGCATTCCGCAGCAGGGCTGATGTGTACGGGCCAGATCGATGGTGGACCCTGGTGCAACCTCGGAGCGGTGTGGACGTGGTGTGGATGCAGATGGAGCCTGGAGGACTCCCTGGACCACCGGGCAGGAGACCCCAGTGCTCCATCAAGGACATAATGATCCTCTGCGTTAGCATCGTAATCTCCGTCCCTAAAAGCAGCTGCGTCGCTGCCTCACTGCCTCGCCGCCTCGCCGCATAGAAAGCGATTGTTGACACTTGACTTTGACCTTCTAAAACACTCCTATTGATTCCCCCCTCCCTCACCCGCCTTATCTCCCCTCCACCCACCACCAGGAGCGCTGATGTCAGTCACTGCTCAAATGCGTTCGGGGTGAGGGACAACGTGCAGACACCGGTTGAGCCGTGGCGGGTTGGGGCTTTGGGTGGGGGGGGGATTGGCAGGTTGCCAGCAAGGATGCCACCCGATAGCGCCCAGCCACCTGAAAGAGAGACGGCTGGGGTCCAGCCCGCCACTCACCCCCCACTCTTCACCTCCATTATTCATCCTCCTTTCAGATGCCTTTTATGCTGCTCAATTACCCCTCCGCCAGCCCTGTGTGGACATTGTAATGACATTCTGATTATCAGGGTGGAGGGTGCTTTCTGGCGGGTAGCTTTGACAAGGCATCAGAGAGAGGAAGCATTTTGCAATGTGTGAAATGTATGAAATTACACTTGGAGTCTAATTGATCCCTATTCAAGGTTTTGATTGGGGTGAGGACAATGTGGGGAAAAGGTTCTTTATGGTCTTTCAAACAATCTGGCAGAAAGGAGCCGTGCTGCAATTGAAAACATGTTCAGTCTCTTCAAAGACGGCATGAATCAGCATTATTCTCTTCCTGAGCCTATGGTGAACTGGGCACCAACCAAAAGAGCTAGAATATTGAAGCATTATTCTGTCAATTATTTAAAAAGTTGTTGGCAGCTCTCGCTTCTTCACTAGCAGTCTTTTCCCAACAAAGCTCATCACACATTGTCAGGGAGGGCCAGAAGAATAAAGGAAATTTTAGTTTCTTGAGATAAAACAGTTGAAACAAATTTGCCACTCCACAAAAAGATGTCACGGTTTGCTCTAATTCTCAATCTAAAGTTGGAGAATCTCATTCTCGTATTTCTGGCTGTGACTGCCAGGAAACGTAATGAAAAATAAATGTTGATTTAAGTTTGTTACGGCGAAGAATCCTCTGACAGACATTTGTGCGTTGAGTGTGTAAGGACAATGTCGGGGGTGGGGAGAAAGAATGCTAATATTGGAAATCCCTATCTCGTTTCCGGATTCTTACTTTGTAGACACGCGCTCCTCTGAAACGGCAACACAGATCCATCAGCGAGAGAATGTACGATCGGACGTGTTCCAGAGGTTCTAAATGACAGGAACCGTGGCTATCTAAACACAGATAAGAAGAGCTGTGTCTCTACCACGGGCTGGCCTCCTCTCTCTTCCTTAGCGCTCTGCTGTCTCTCTACCACGGTCTGGCCTCCTCTCTCTTCCTCAGCGCTCTGCTGTGTCTCTACCACGGGCTGGCCTCCTCTCTCTTCCTCAGCGCTCTGCTGTGTCTCTACCACGGGCTGGCCTCCCCTCTCTTCCTCAGCGCTCTGCTGTCTCTCTACCACGGGCTGGCCTCCCCTCTCTTCCTCAGCGCTCTGCTGTCTCTCTACCACGGGCTGGCCTCCTCTCTCTTCCTCAGCGCTCTGCTGTGTTTCTACCACGGGCTGGCCTCCCCTCTCTTCCTCAGCGCTCTGCTGTCTCTCTACCACGGGCTGGCCTCCTCTCTCTTCCTCAGCGCTCTGCTGTGTCTCTACCACGGGCTGGCCTCCTCTCTCTTCCTCAGCGCTCTGCTGTGTCTCTACCACGGGCTGGCCTCCCCTCTCTTCCTCAGCGCTCTGCTGTCTCTCTACCACGGGCTGGCCTCCCCTCTCTTCCTCAGCGCTCTGCTGTCTCTCTACCACGGGCTGGCCTCCTCTCTCTTCCTCAGCGCTCTGCTGTGTTTCTACCACGGGCTGGCCTCCCCTCTCTTCCTCAGCGCTCTGCTGTCTCTCTACCACGGGCTGGCCTCCTCTCTCTTCCTCAGCGCTCTGCTGTGTCTCTACCACGGTCTGGCCTCCTCTCTCTTCCTTAGCGCTCTGCTGTCTCTCTACCACGGGCTGGCCTCCTCTCTCTTCCTCAGCATTCTGCGTGTCTCAGGAGGACCCGGGAATATGGTGACATCGCCAAAACACAGCAAACACACCGAGTCGGTGGCATGTTCACAGCCAGTTTGAGTGCTATACGCCCACTGTTGTAGCATGAAATACAACCTCAAGAATACAAGAAGACAAAATAAACAGCACAGTCATGAACTAATGAGTCACCGGATGAATGTGTTGTAATGACGTCGACAAATGCCTATATCACTGATTCAACGAAATAATTTGCAGATCTACCTCAGCAATGGGGCTTTGTACACTTGTACCTGTTCGGGGGGCAGTTGGAACCATTTTATAAAGAGTCATTTCAAAGTTTCTCCCATAATCCAAAAGATCGGTCACACAGGAGCTAAGGCGATAGGACAGCTCCGGTGCTAAATGTAGCTGCTTGATCTGTATGTATCGCCAGAGACACACGCCTCATCGGAGAGCTCCCATTACTTCCTGGTCTCAGAGCTGAGGAGGACTGCTGTTTAATAGGATCTTAACATCCTGATCAATCACCTTAATTGATATTTTTTTGAAGCATTAACGTTCTCGGGGTCTAACAGATGTAATTGTCAGATAGGGAGTCAGATTCCCATCAGCTGTAATTGGTCCATTATGGATGCAGCGAGCGAGAGCTTCAGGATGCTGATGGCATGTTAGATAGATGGGGCCGGGCCGGGGCAGAGGCCGGGGCCGGGACCAAAGTTAGGGCTGAGGCTGGGGAGTATATCACTTTGGCCATAGCAGCGGAAGTACAAACTAAACACCAGACAGTCTGAATACACTTACCACACAGAGGCCCAGATATGGTTTAATGATAGCATGGTGGTTGACTGTGTGTGTGTGCACTCTTTCTCCCTTGCCACAGTGACAACCTAGTGGCACCCGGTGTGTTGGTGGCAATGAGGCCATATGGTGTTTTGTGCTTCCATGTTCTTGTGTTCTGCCATTAGAGCTGGGCCTCTAGAGCAACACTGGTGTCTTCATTAATCCTGGATCACTCCTGTGTGTGTGTGTGTGTATGTGTGTGTGTGAGAGAGAGAGAGAGAGAGAGAGAGAGAGAGAGAGAGAGAGAGAGAGAGCGCATGAGAGTGTGTGTGCACCATGGAGCCCTGTGCAGCCTGCTGACGCCAGCACAATGTCACAGCTCAGTCTGTCAGCACTCCTCTCCTCAGCCTGGCCCAGCAGGAAGCCCGGCCCCGATTGTGTGCAAAACGGCTTTCATTCCTTTCTGGAATGGAAGGAAGGAAGGGAAAGAAGGAAGGCAGGAATTAAGGCATTTCAGTGTGTTGGCGTGAATTACTCCCAAACCTCCTTTTAGGATGCGAAATGTCTCTTAGTGCATAGGGAGTCAGGTGGCTGAGCGGTTAAAGAATCGGGCTAGTAATCAGAAGGTCGCTGGTTCGATTCCCAGCCGTGCAAAATGACGTTGTGTCCTTGGGCAAGGCACTTCACCCTACTTGCTTCGGGGGAATGTCCCTGTAATTACTGTAAGTCGCTCTGGATAAGAGCGTCTGCTAAATGACTAAATGTAAATTTCTGTTCTCTGGGGCTCGCCCTGCAGGCTCCACGGTGAGGGTGAGAATGACTCATCTAATATCACCTTGTCTCCACGCTCCTGTGTTCCAGGTCGGGCGTCAGAAGACCCGGGGGGAGAGAACGGCGGTGAAGATTGAAGGGGCGACATTCGCACCTCCGTCAGAACCCGCCCATCTGATCACCGGTAAGAGGGCCAGGCGCCACTGCTGATTGGTCCGCTGACTCCCGGCTCACAATCCTCTGATGCCATTCAACGGCAGCAGCCTGTGTTGTCTTCGTCCCCCGAACTGACGTTTGACCGTTTTGGAGAGACGCTGTGACGACGTCACGGTGCCCGGCTGTGTTCGGACTGCTTCTCAGCGGGGGATGCAGTTTGCTGCGCTGAGATGGCATTGCAGCCCTTGTCTTTGTGTGGTTTGCGAAGGGAGATCAAGGAGCTTTGATTTCAAACTCCCTTCTAAAGTGAACCGTCTTGACGTTGAGTACATGAACTCGACTAGTATTGGCATTCTCTTCCCTTCGATTGTCATCCAATATTTTCTGTTCTCTCTGTAGCGCCTGCAGACAACACATCGGATAGCATATCTGTCTCTTTTCATTCCTTTTAATCCCCACTTCTCTTCTTTTTTGGGGGGGAGGGGGGGGTTGCTTCCCCTTCCCTACAAGCTGTAGAAAAAGTCCCGTTGCGGCTCACAACAAATCAGATATCAGCTGTGCACAAAAGCAGCTGTAGCGAGAAGAACAGTCAGCGAGGAAACGGCAATCAGTCGTTCTTTGTGAGGGAGCAGATCTGTTTGAAGCGAGGCAGCAGTACACGTCATCTCCACATGACAAGGGAAAGACGAATACACCAGTGGGTTTCATCGCTCGTTGTGGATCCAATATCGCCGCAACTTCTGCCAGTGAGGGGGGCCTAGACTACAACTGAAAATGATCTCCACGTGTATCCTTTGTAGAAGTTGGGATCATTGACGGTGTGTTTTCGAGTGATGAAAGATGGATGAGGGAAGCAATCCATCACAGCGTGTTCTCCAGTTTTCTCAGTGAGGAACACAGTATCAATCTTTCATGTGGAACACAGACTGACGAGGGGAAAAAAGGAAGACGAAAAAAACCATTGTAATGTGTATTAATTTAAAGAACCAAATATTTGGATGTTCTGCCTGTTATGATATGCGGGTGTGTCAGAACCCCTGAGAGCCTGTCAGAACTATTCTAGTTGTGTGGCTCAACACGGTGCTGTGCTCTGTAGCAGGGCTGGCCTGGAGAAGGAAACATGGCTGAGTCTTCTCTGTCAGTACCCTATGTGTTTCTCTGATGAAGCGAGGGTTAATTGTTTCAGACTGACGGAACATTTCTTTGAATGGAACGACATTTTGAATTACAGTAAGCTTTTTTTGGGGGGGGGGGGGCGGGGGGGGGGAGTTTAGCAAGTATCTTTTTTTTCTCAGCAGGAATACGAAACGAAAACATCTCCGTGAACGAAAAGGAGAGAAACATGTTCTTGCTCTCTCTTCTAATTTTAGAGCCATTTAACCCATGGAAACTTCCTTTGAATCCCGTCTCCTTGACAACACCCACACAGATTTGCCAGCTTTGAAGCTCCTTTGGAACTCTAAGTACTCTACAGTGCTTCCTTGCGTGCTTGCGTGTGTCTGAGGTTGTACACCTAAATTAAATGCCTCTGTGAATGATTGGCTGCTGTGTCCGTGGCTGTAGCCCTGGTCCTCAAGCCCAGCTGCCTCAGAGAGATCCTCACATCAGGTCCCTTTGACAGTGTCAACAACAAAGAGAAATAGCAAATAAGCACATCTACAAAGCCCACATGTCGTCCTATAAGATAGGTCTAACCGTACAGAAAATAGGTCTCTGCTTTAATTTCAGTACAGAATTGTCGATCTTTCCGTCCCTCACTCTCTCTCTCACTCACTCACTCACACACTTACTCACTCACTCACTTACTCACTCACTCACTTACTCACTCACTCACCCTGATCATTAGTCTAAAGAAAAGGGAACACAGAGGTACAAACAAATTCAAACAAAAACCATGGAAGAACCGCATGAAGTTAGCTGAGGGAGTAAAACAGTGTGTGCATCCAAGAAAATGCCGGAGAGGAAAGAGAGAGGGAAAGGACGCACAGGGGCGAGCTCAGTGGACAATCAGTAAATCACCCATGCCATGGTTACTGAGCAGACTGGAAACAGGACTCTGTGTGTGTTTGTGCACGTGCGTGTGCATGCGTGTGAGCGCTGTGGAATATGGTGTGATGCAGAACAGGGACTTAGGACAGCTGCAGAGTAATTGCACTGTGGAAGATGAAGATAATTACCTTGAAGGGCAGGAGAAAGGAAGGAAGGAAGGAAGACAGACTCGCATTGTTTACAGTAATTAGCCACTTAGCCAATGAGATGTAGGCACTGCATTCGTATTGTCTAAATCTCAGACAAATACTCTGCCTTTTGGTGGGAACATTGTGCTTTCCCCTCTCCATGCTCGCTGTGAATCCATCTGAGATGAGATAACCGCCTGACAGACAGACGACAGCCTTCAGTAGTCAGCCACAGAGAGGCGTGGAGGCAGTCCTGACCTTGCAGATCAGTGATCTTTCTGGAGATTCATCCGTTGTTCATCTGCGGAACAGAAAGGACTGGGCGAGCAGATTCGGGGGCGATGATAACCTTTCGCGAACAGCATTTCAGCGTTTTGACGAAGCCATGGGCTTCTGGTGATTGGTGGGAAGGTGGAGGTGAATCGCAAAGAGAGAGAGCTGCTAATTTGGTCAAGCACTTGTATCTATCCGCTCCTCATCAGAAATCGGCCTGAAGACTGGATGAGGTTGACTCGCACAACATGACCGAGGTGTGGAGATTTCTCCAGCATTCAGAAGACGAGAGAATGGAGCTTAGTGAGAGAACCTTGAACACAAAACAGAGCCGGCACAAAAGTATTGTTGAAGTGTTATCCAGTCGCTTCCTTTAATGGATCGCTGAGTGTCATCTCTCTGTACCAAGTGTGGGCAGGAGACATACCACCTTGCTAATGATGTGAAAGCATAGTTCCATTAGAAGCATCTTAGGAGCTTGGGTAGGGTTTCAGATTTTTTTTTATACCTTTCTCCTGCGGTGAGTAGATCAGTGAAGAGCTTGTCCGGACCAATGTCGGGCAGAAAGCTTGGAGTGGGACTCTGAAAGCCCAAATGGAATCTTTCCTAGCCAATTAGAGTCCCAGAGCTTACGTACAGTTGATCCCCATGGTAACACAGGAGGAAGGGGCAAGGCACTCTACACGTTTCTTGACCCCCCCCCCACCACCACCACCCGCACACACACACGCACACATCCTGCACTCCTGCTCCGTCTCTCTCTCTCTTTTCATGTGGAAATAGGATGCATTGTGGCCTGCTGTTCCTGGAGAGGCCGGAGATGACAGGCAGGGCGCGGGGCGTTTTGTGAGGCAGAATGGGCTCTTCACAACCTGGAGGGTGTCTTGAGAAAGGAGAGAAGGCCAGGAGGACGGAGAGACACGACTCTGTCTCACCAGCTCTACTGATGTATTTGGATTTACTTACTCTATCTGTGCAGTGGCCCCCCAACACCACCATCCCTGCCGACAAGGACTTTGTTTTCGTTCAAGCTTACAAAACTGACAAACACTTAGGGATTGTAGAAATGTTCTTTTCTCTCTATGGAAAGTAACCAAGAGACTTTTCCATTAATCTTACAGTCCCTGTAAATCCTGGCTGTGCTGGAACATGCATACTCTTTGGTAATTGTCCTGTTTTTGTGTGCATTCTGTTTTAAACCCTGTGCACCCTATTAACCATTATACTTCTCACGCACATTGAAAACTAATCACACATTTTCACAAGTTCACATTTTGCCTTTGCCACAGCAGGATGAAGGGGTGCGTGTGTGCATGTGTGTGCATGTGTGTGTAAGTTATTGAAAGATCAAATATGCAGTCGTGTCCTTTTAATATTTCCATTCAGCTCCAATGGTTGCAGAATTTGAACCAAGAACAATCAAGGGTGAAGGGATTGAGAGGGAGAGAGCGGTGGAGGACTAGGGGAAAGACAGATGGAGAGAGCAGTGGAGGACTAGGGGAAAGACAGAGGGAGAGAGCAGTGGAGGACAAGAGGAAAGACAGAGGGAGAGATATTGGACGTGGATGGCAGGAGTTCTGCCAAGGGAACAGGAGGACAAAATGATGATTAATTAAATCAAATACACAATTATTTGTATAGCCCTTTTTACAAGCAATAGCATTGGGGGCCTCATATACTCCCACAGAACTGCCCGTCATCTAACCTAAACCCTCAAGGAAGACAAGGAGAAATTCCCAGGAAAACAAATTGAGAAAAATTGGAAGAAACCTTGAGAAGAGCAATTCAGTGAGGGATCCCCTCCTCCAGAGACGGTTGGTGTCAGAGAGGTTCAGACCATAGGCTAAACAGAATCATGCATCAAGAGTAGAGAATAAGCAAATGGATTCATATATGTATCTTGAATCTCTAAAGCACTCATTCTGTACCTCTGTGGGTGTCAGAATGGGGTTTAGCAAGAGTGTGCTGGTGCACTGGGTCACATAAGAATTTGGACAAAGAAAAGGAGGAGGAAGAGAACCGGAAAACATGTATAATGACATGTTTTTAACCCACAGAACTATGGTAGTTCACAGAACTATGGTCGATTCCTGTCATCCTTAAGGAAGGATACAAAGAAGAAGCAAGGATAGGCAGACGTAAAAAAAAATCTACTTTCCTTTTTTCTACACAATTGGAAGTGTACTTAAAATGGACAGATTGTGTATGTTCACATACGTATAGTTAATGTGTGCACTTACACTTTGTAAGTATCCTTTAAGTGTACTTTGTTTGGGGAAGGAAGGATCAAAGGAAGGAGGCAGTATGTTAGGGACAATATTACTGGTCAACAGAAAGATTCAAAATCGGTGGCACGGATACGACAGAGAGATTCAAAAGCAGCTGCACTGCACACAACATCATTACAGTAGTGAGAGCTGGCTGACTGAGGGAGGGGGGGTGTTTGTGTCGAGGGGGGGATGGGGGGCTCCGGTCCTCTCGGCCCACTGGCTACGAGGCTATTGGCCTAGGGCCCGGCTCTCAATTAGTGAGACTTTTGGATCAAGGTGTTCTGTAATGAGCCAGTGTTGATCCAGGACGGCTCAGCCAGGGACACAAACAAGCTCTTCCTTCCCAGCATCCTCCAGCCTCCAGACCTCCCACCAAACTGCAGGAATGACAAACAAAGACATCTTTCTCTGAAGGTCCTTTTTGGGGGCTGAAGCCATGTTTCAAATTGTCAAGGTATGCAAACTTGGCTGAAAATATTGTTTCAAGATTTTGGGAAATGTGAATCTTGATTAATTATTGGCCTATCGAGCCTTAAATTGCTTTTCTAACCAACTGTTATATAGTGTTTTTATTTTTACAGATAGTCGGCTCACCCACAGTCAGCATGTGCTAGGATACGAATGTGATTGAAGCTAAATGATGTTATGTGTTCAGCGAAAACGCACCATTTCCTCCGCCCTTGTCCCGCTGTATTTCCCACAATTAATCTGTAAGTGTGAGTCAGAAACTCTTAACATACCAGAGAAGATTATCATACAGCCTGACAGGCTGATATAGAGATCCAATCCGCCCAAACGTTGACAATCAAGTCTTCTTCATCTGTGCATCAGAGGAAACCAAACCCTTCTGCTCTCCATTCTGATCTATGCTAATGCTCTGGGTTCTCATTAGTCATAGGATCTGTGTTTCTCATTTCTGTCAGACGGCTAAATGTTCATCCTCTGAAGTGATTGGCAACGCAGAACCGGCCTTTAAGTGGGATCTGATTTTCAACCCACTCTGAATAGTTAACGGTTCTCTCCTTTACGAGAAAAAAAAAAACTCTTAACTTGCGTACGTGAAACAGAACTTTTTTTTTCTCCCTCCCGTTCATTTCTGGTGCTTAAATTTGCAATCATAATAAAGAGAACAAGCTGTAATTATAGCAGGTCTGTCTGAGTGAGATACGAGACCGATCTCAAAGCTTGAATTATTCACAACTCGATTGAACAAATGCAATTTAAACAAAGGGCGAAAAGAGGGGCTGTGAGATGTGGCGAAAATGACACATTACGCTCATTATTCTCATTTGGCTTTAAAACCTCGGCTCTCCGAGGGGCTGGCGATTTCACGCCCAGGAGACTGAAAATGAGTCGGATGCAGGCGGCGGGTTTCAAAGCGCCGGCATCAAAGGCCGGTAATGGCACATTAAAGAGGTGAACCTGGTCGTTTGGTTGGTGGCCTTTGAAACGCACAAGGCCCTAATCACACCAGGCACTTTCAACCCAGTGCAGGTGGTCAATTAACAGCAGTGACCCTTTAAAAATAAAAATAAAGATTTAAATAAAAGACCATTTGGCCAAGGTGCTAGTACTCTAGGTACTGGAGGTGGGGGGGGAGTGGGGTGAGGCGGGTGGGGGCGGGGACCTAATGGAACAAGAACAAAATGCATTGTTTCAGTTAAAAGAGAATCAGACCTTTGTCCAACATCACTGTAGAACTTGAATAATCTAGAGTCTGTACTTCACTGGCGAGTTCTGAGACTCATAGAATATCCAATTCCAGCCAGTCCAAAATGTCCTTCTGTTGCAGTCGGGCTTGGTTAGATCCAATATTGCAGTGATGTGTGCAATTCCACTTCCAAATGAATGGCCTCAGTCCCAGCCCCATCTCAGGGAGATGTTTGCTGAGATTGAAGCAACGGGATGGAAGATGGAAGAGCGCCAGAATGTACCAGTCATTTTCACCTTGTAAGTTTGAAAACAAACTTGTTGTAATAAAAAAAGAGCAGAGAACTTGAACAAGCCATAGACAATGAAAACAAGTTGTTTTTGTATTTATTTGATCAAAGAGTGATTTGGGATTTTTCGTCCGTGATTTTACTCGGCTGGCTTGCAAAGATGTTGTCTCCGTCCTGGATCTTACTGAATTGGAAACAGTGTGTTGTTAGAACACAGCTTAGGACGCAATTGAACATTAAATCAGACAGACAGAAACCTGAGAGATTCCACTTCCAGTAGCAGAGATGTAAAAAGACACATTACAATACCGAACACAATACAAATCTTAATTCAATGAAGTCTAAACTTGACCCTGTAAAAAGCCATTAAATTCCAATTCGAAGAGGGAAAAAAAGTTTTCGACTTCATCTTGTTGTTTTGCAGAAGTGGTAATCTCCTGGTGCTCTAAGCTTCAAGGGTCTGTTGTGGTGGCTATGTTTGAGATTCTAGAGGTGTGATGTCTGGAGGTGTCCGGCGACCCGACTCAGTGGTGTGTCAGTGGCTCCGATCCGGCTTGTCAGACATGTTCTGCCCTCGAACCATCACTCCGTACCCCTGAGAGTTCCACACCAAGGCAACCATGCTGGCCTCCCTGTCTGCCTCCCTCCACTCCCCATCTACATCTCTCTCCATCTAGTCTCTATCTCTCCTCACGTTCTCTTTTTTTCTCTCTCTCTCTCTCTCTCTCTCTCTCTCTCTCTCTCTCTCTCTCTCTCTCTCTCTCTCACTCTCTCTCTCTCTCTCTCTCTCTCTCTCTCTCTCTCTCTCTCTCTCTCTCTCTCTCTCTCTCTCTCTCGCTGTCTCTCGTTATTAGGATTAGGGTTGAGGTCAATGACGATGTGCCTGGGATGTGAACCTTCCGTCCATTTCTTTGATCACTTCAACAAGGCTCCCAATCCGACACCTCCCAATCACGTGGCCAATCAGATGCTTCGTTCCAGCGGAAACCAGGAAATTATAAATTGCGAAACGACCACGGTTGATTGGCTCACATCACTCCGTGTCATTATCGGTGGTGAAGAAGCTATCAAAATGGAGATTGGCAGACCCTTGCTCCTCCTCGACCCCATCGCACTCTCGGTGGTGAAGCTTGGCTTCGCGCGCACCAGAACGAAAGCTGGAGCACGCCGCTACACTCACCCCTGTTCTCAATCAGTCCTTTAAAGGTGAGGAAGGGAACATTGAATCGAGTGATGGGTAGGACGTCTCCGTTTTCTTTCCCCCGTCTCAGAGTGGGATCTCAGGGAGAGCTCAATGGCAGCGTGTTGTCGTTCAACTGCAATTGATCACTTTGTGAAAGCTGGTAAATCCTCCTGCAAATGCATCCTGCCAGCTGGAATATTCTTGTCTGTCAACTATGACTTTTAGTAACCACTGTACTGAGTAAAATACTTTACAATGTCTATAATTCTTTCTTTCATTTACTTCGTACTCTAGTACAAAGTAAAGACACCCAATAGCCTTTTCTGTGTCAATTCTGCCCCTTTCTTTAAAGCCACTGATAAGATATTAAAGATGAAGAGACAAATCATATTCCATGGCATGGAGAGGACCTATTAGTTCTATATTTCATAATATAACTGTCTCCTGCTCACAACAGTGCATAACTATTGACTGTGTGATGTAATTAAGATTTTAAAGAACAGTCAAGCAGTTACCTGGGTAATGGGCTGTGTATTCTTCGAGCACATTCTTTTCCATGCTCACTAAGACAGGCGCAGAAAAATAGATGGAGAGAGAAAGAGGGGAGGGGAGGAGGGAGGGAAGTAGGCAGAGAGAGGGAGAGAGAGATTTGATCAAACTAATCCTGGCACATCTCTGCTGAATGAATAAAACGTAAAGAGAGAAAGATGAATAAAGAGAGAGAGAGAGAAAGATTGATAGAAAGAGAAAGAGAGCGAGAAAGAATGAGAGAGCACACTGGTCAGTAGAGGGCCAAGGGGACAAGCAAAGTCAAGCTGAAGAAGGCTTCCAGGGTGGGTCTGTGGTCGCTACGGGGGATGCTCATCACCTCTCTCACCTGCTTCCTGTTCCTGTCAACCGAGCATGATGGGTAAAAACAGGACGCCACGCTCAACGGGAGCGTAGCCAATTGGAACACTCCATATTCAATGACCCACGGGGCGGGGGGATATAACACCACCACCTTCAATGACACCTGAATGACACCTGAAAAACACACTGTGCCGGCGTTGCCGTGACAACAGACCTGGACCCTCCCCTACCCCCCCCCCCCCCCCCTCCTCTCTCTCCCAGGGTGTGGGGTCAGGGTTGACAGAGTCCCATGTCTGTTTGTCTTTCCGCTCCGGTGAGGGATGCTGGGAGACTGAGATGCAGAACGACCCCTTCTGCCCCTCTGACCGGGAGGGGGGGGGGGGGGGGGGAGGTGACACGTGAAGGGTGGGGCTGGCAGAAGGGGTAATTGGGGCAACAGAAGCAGAGATGGGGGCTAATTTTCTAACAAGGTTTTGGGCTATGGGAGTAGAGAGCGTGGGGTTAAAACAATCTAATTTAGAATGACTGAGAGCAGTAATGACAGGAGTTCAACGCATGTCAGCTGTGCATGTAAGGCAGGCTCTTTGGAAAGAATGTATCCTCGACAGCGTGTCGTATTTGACCGTCCACAGGAGGAAAAGCTCGGTGATGTGTTCTGTGGAAGTGCGCTTTGTCAAGTCGCATTGTGAAACGCTCATTGTGAATGACCTGCAGGGTGAAAGAATCACTTTATTATGGAGTCGGAAAAGAATCCGAGCACATTTCTGGTGTTAGTTTGGATGGACACTTTTGGTCACGCTTCTCTGTCTCTTTGTGTCTCTCTCGGTCTCTCAATTGAACTTTGTCTGCCTCCCTCACTGTCTCTCTCTTTCTCTATATCTATCTCAATGTGTCTCTCTCACTGTCTCTCTCTTTCTCTATATCTATCTATCTCAGTGTGTCTCTCCCACTTTACATTTCACGTACTCACACTGTCTCTCTTGCCATTTCCCACACATACATTAACAAAGACTTGACACAGCAGTCTGCCAGCGATTATGTGATTAGAAATACTGATGCTTGAGTCAACGGCATGGATGTTGGGTAGCTGTTGGTTTTAATTATATGTTAGGGTAAAGTAGCAACAGGCCCCTCCTCCCAGACGTAAAGCTACAGCAGGACGGGAGTATGGAGACAGGCCCCTGATTGCCTTCCCTATGGAGGCACGGAGCACAGACTTCTAGAACAAATATGTCTAGGCATGTGCTCTCACAATATACTACTTGAGGCACACGTTACCCACACTGAACGCGCATGCAACATAGCGCGAAAAGAAGGCATCTTTGTTTCTACGTGTCTGAATAGAAGGGTAAACTGCACTCCCTCCAACCAGACTCCCCCCCATCCCCCTCTCTGCACCCCCCCCCCCCCCTTCAATCAGGTGCGTTGATGACTGCAGAGATGAGCTAGTCCTGTGTCCTCCGACACGCTCATCACCCCCTCACACAACTCATCTCTTTATTTTCTGCTGGATGAAAGGAATGACTGGCAGGAGAGAGAGAGAGAGAGAGAGAGAGAGAGAGAGAGAGAGAGGAGAGAGAGAGAGAGAGAGAGAGAGAGAGAGAGAGAGAGAGAGAGGGAGGGGGAGGGGGGGAGGGGGGAGGGGGAGGGGGAGGAAGGGGGAGACGGAGAAAGGGGGAGACGGAGAGAGCTGCGGATAGCTGAGGTGGGACTACCTGTCTGGGGCTTGATTAGAATGGATGGAGTCTATTGTTGACTGCTGCTGTCTCTGGCTTTGTTTCAGCTCTGCACTGATGACATCTATGCCGGCTAATTTAAACAAAGACGCCCAATTTGGATCTAATTGTTTTCTTAAAGAGCTATTTGGCTCGCAGACGTGAGTAATGTCGGCGACTGTCTTTGTCTATCCGGCTGCTTCTCTCGTTGAGCATAAGTTGACCTTTTCACTGAGCTACGATTTGGGTTGAGAGCCAATCCCACTGAATCCAGGGTGGATTCTGTGGTCGTTTGGCAGACGAGGTGTGTCTATATCTGCTCAGATGGACTGTGCCCGTGCAGAGCGATTCACGAGCTGTGTGGATTCCTTGAGGGTTAGGTTGTAGGTTGGTTGAGGGGCAGTTCTATGGGTGTATGTGAAGCCCTTTTGTGACACGCTGTCGTGCAAAAAGGGCTATACGAATACATTTAGATTTGATTTGTGAAGTCCTCCTCGTGTGTGAACGTGTGCGTGTTTGTGCGCGCGTGTGCACTTAAGGGCTCTGAACAGTCCCCCACAACAGATAGATTTGATCATTTAGGCGTGACTGATCGATTGACGCGGGTGGGAGGGGGGTTGCTGGAGTTGCCA
>NW_026911287.1:39084-49526 GCF_963692335.1 Osmerus eperlanus | reverse complement strand
GTCACTTTGTGTGTGTGTGTGTCACTTTGTGTGTGCTTGTTACAACTTGTGTGTTTATCTGTCACTGTGTGTGTGTGGCCTCCTCTGCCCTGCCTGACAGATGACAGTGAGGATTTCCAGGCGCCAGCAGATTAGGGGATTAAACACTGCAGACTTCACACAATAACCTAATGCACAGTTACAACACAGACACAAACACATATAGTACATTCTTCTATATATCTCTTCCTGGGTTAGTCTACTGTTTACTAAGAATAACTACAGTTCACTTACTATGTTTCTCTCCCTCCTTCTCTCTCTCTCTCTCTCTCTCTCTCTCTCTCTCTCTCTCTCTCTCTCTCTCTCTCTCTCTCTCTCTCTCTCTCTCTCTCTCTCTCTCTCTCGCTCTCTTGCTCTCTCTCTCTCACTCTCTCACTCTCTCACTCTCTCTCAGGGTAGGACTAGAGTAGACAGCCTCCCACAGGGCTGTTCACAGCAGTAATTGAATAAAGTGTGTATTTCCCCACTAGGGAGATTCACCCTGAGACGGAATTAAACTCACTCTTCTATTTTTATATTTAAGAATCAATTCCCAGGGTTTAAATAACTTGCATTAAATAATCATCTCATTCCATTCCATAGTTATGCACATCATAGCACAATCTTTAGGCTGGGAAAAAATCTTGCCCGTAAATGGTGGCTCCCGTTCCCGGTGGGTTCATCTTAACTGTTATTGTTGGATCGATTGAGCTGGATATTTGAGCAGCTCTCCTGGCTGATGTCCTTCAGTTCTAGACTTACACTACATGTTTAAAAAGACCTCCATGCTTCTGGTGCTAAGGGGCACTTTAATAGTACCTTAATATCTGTGTGTTTACAGTAGGGGTGTGTGTGTGTGTGTGTGTAAGTTAGTTAATAAGCTCAATTTCCTGGTATTTACGGTCCGGTCTTTACTATAGGCCAGCTGTTTCACTATGCTGGCCAATCATTCACCTTGTAACCTAGTGATGCTGTCCTGTATGGAGGGGCAGGGTGGCGGAGAGAGACAGGGAGAAAGAGAGAGGACGAGAAGGAGAGACAGAGGGAGAGATAGGGAGAGAAGGGAAAAGAGGAAGAGGGAGAAAAGGAGAGAGGGGGAGAGGAGAGAAAGAAAAATAGAGAGAGAGAGAGAGAGAGAGGTCAGGTGGTGATTTATGACCACGATGCTGCATTTCAGCACAGGATGATTAATCTCTTCTGGGAACACTTCTGGAGTACGAGTTTAACCTCTGCCACAAACACACACACAAACACACGCACACACACAAACACATGCACTCACACAAACATACGCACACACACAAACACACACACAAACACACACACTCACACAAACATACAGTACATGCAGACAGGCACACGGAAGCTGCACCCAACTAACATACAAATTACCCCTCTGTCATGGTTGCAATATTTTTACATTCTGTCTCTCTCTCTCTCTCTCTCTCTCTCTCTCTCTCTCTCTCTCTCTCTCTCTCTCTCTCTCTCTCTCTCTCTCTCTCTCTCTCTCACACACACACACCACACAGAGAAATTGAGAGAGAGAGAGAGAGTCCGGGTGCTGGATGAAGTCATTTGATTACAGCAGCAGTAAGCATAAGGCTGTAGGATTAGTGCTGCTAGGTGCTAAAAGCTTGAATGTCTTCATGAGCAGAGCAAGAGGCAGTGGCCTTGTCACTGTGTGTGTGTGTCTGTGTGTGTGTGTCAAGCCAGAGAAATTGAGAGGAGAATGGAGGAGAGATAATAATGTTGTTCAGGGAGAAAAGGTGAAAATGACTGTTAGCAGGGACGTATCCCTCTTTCCCTGGCACTCACCTTTTCTCTCTGCCCTTGCATCCCTCTCTTCATCATCCCATCCCCCTTCATCCTCCCATCTCTCCCTCTATCCTCCCATCCCTCCGTTTATCCTCCCATCTCTCCCTCTATCCTCCCATCCCTCTCTCTATCCTCCCATCCCTCCGTCTATCCTCCCATCTCTCCCTCTATCCTCCCATCCCTCCCTCTATCCTCCCATCTCTCCCTCTATCCTCCCATCCCTCCCTCTATCCTCCCATCTCTCCCTCTATCCTCCCATCTCTCCCTCTATCCTCTCTTCTCTCCCTCTATCTTCCCATCTCTCCCTCTATCCTCTCTTCTCTCCCTCTATCCTCCCATCCCTCCCTCTATCCTCCCATCTCTCCCTCTATCCTCCCATCTGTCCCTCTATCCTCCCATCCCTCTTTCTATCCTCCCATCCCTCCCTCTATCCTCCCATCCCTCTTTCTATCCTCCCATCCCTCCCTCTATCCTCCCATCTCCCCCTCTATCCTCCCATCTCTCCCTCTATCCTCCCATCCCTCTTTCACATCCCACACTCCATTGTGGTCAGCTTAAAATTTCTGTTATTCAATTTGACAGTGGCCTTTTGTATCGCTTTCCCCCCCGCCTCACTCTCTTTCTGTTATTTGAGGTTTAGTTGTATGACCCAAGTCTGTTGACAGAAGACACACACACACAAAACATCCAAAACATTTGGACTCCCCCCCGCCCTTTGTGATCAATAATCCCTACCTAACACCACCTCGCTACACAACACAGTAACATTTCATTAGCAAATGTGAGAATTGGATGGAGTGAGAGAAAAAGAGAGAGAGAGAGAGAAAGAAAGGATAATATAATCCTTTGTGAATGTGCTGTAGTATCACACAACCCCTCACAATCCTCTTGCCAGCCGCAGAATAGATGAGATGTCCTGGACCATTTTAATCTCATCCCCAGACTAGCGCACGCACACAACACTGGCACATTTCCATTCATATTTGATGTTTACAGGAAGCTTGCAAGGAGTAATGAATGGATGCGTCTCTGCTTGTCTCATGGAGTCTGATAGAGAGTTCTTTAATGATCTATGGATGTGTCACCACTTCCTGTGTGTGTGTGTGTGTGTGTGTGTGTGTGTGTGTGTGTGTGTTTGTGTGCGTACATCCGTGTGTGTTATTAAGTCTTTGCTTAAGGTTAAATCGGTGTGACCTGCTGTCAGCTTGCCTTACTGTAAGTATGTAAAGAGTGTGTGTGTTTGCTCATTCGTGTTTGTTTGGGTGTGCCTTCTTTGTCGAGAGGCTTCCTTTGTTGGGATTGGATGTCAGACTGTCAGAATGCATTATGCAAATAATGTGCGTTTGTGTTTGCGCGCGCATGTGTGTGTGTAAATGCATACATCGCAGGTGCAACATGCCTGTGGTGTGATAGAACGGTGGCGTAAAATCAGATCAGGTGGGTGCGTGTGTGTGTGTAAGGACAAAATGTGAGTGGTCCAGACAAGAGTCGTATATCCAAGTCTCCTCCACTCAGTGTCAGTCCTAAAGCTTCTGTCTGACCACAACCACATAGCAGTCGTCAGTGATGGTGTACAGGGCTAGGTGGTGTGTGTGTGTGTATGTTCCACTTCACTCAACCCCAGTCACATGACACAATCCCTACCCAGTCCAGTAGTCGTTAGTCAAGATCATTTATCTGTTAGCCCCATCTGTGTGTGTGTGTGTGTGTGCCCACGCGCGCTCCTGAGCGATACTAAACACCTCCCTGTTGTTCCAGATCGTCTTACCTCCTCCAGAACAGCCAAACGGCCCAGTTGGGAAGCTTCTGCTGTTCTACATTTACATTTACATTTAGTCATTTAGCAGACGCTCTTATCCAGAGCAACTTACAGTAAGTACAAGGACATTCCCCCGAGGCAAGTAGGGTGAAGTGCCTTGCCCAAGGACACAACGTCATTTGACAGGCCGGGAATCGAACCAGCGACCTTCTGATTACAAGCCCGACTCCCTCATTGCTCAGCCACCTGACTCCATTCTGTTCTGCACCAAGCCGAGTGGCAAACAGACATGCTCCGTGATGACAGGATGAGGTCAGAGGCCGGTGCCCTCGATCCTTCGTCTGTTTGTAATATCTTTGTGGTGATCCTCTTTGTCCTAACCGACTCCTGAGAGAGGGCCTCATCCCAGGAGAGTAGCTACGGCGATTTTAGTGGAATGAATTTGGGGATTCTATATGGAGCCAATCTTATTAGACTGGATGTTTTGCATTGTGACGAGAATACTCCCCCCCCCCCCCCCCCCTTCGCAAAGACACACACACACACTATACCCAACGTACTCTCATTAGTGCCAGTATGAGGAGGGTGATGACTTCGAAATGAATACAACTCCAATGCTGCTTTGCTTTGTGTGTGTCCTGACCTCTTGCAGTGTGTGCGCTGTGCTTTCACAGACCGTGTGCCTATGCGTCTTCCTCATGTATTGCTCTGTCACAGGGTTTGTGGACCGTTCATTCACACTGTGTGTGTGTGTGTGCGTATGTGTGCGTGCGTGCGTGTGTGTACTGCTCTTCCGCTCTGTGCAGTGCGCGCACCTGCCTGTGTGCCTGTGTACTGACCCTCACAAGCACCTGTGATCTTCTGGGTCTCCAGGTTCAGAAGGGGGTCTTATTGGGCAGTGTTCCCGGGCCGTCTGTCAGAGCCGTGCTGGGTCCGGACCCTCCTCCCTGGGCCTGTGTTCTGGACTCTGGGCACACAAGACAGCCAACGCCACTGGCTGATACTTGATAGGACGATTCTGGACTCTGGGCACACAAGACAGCCAACGCCACTGGCTGATACTTGATAGGACGATTAGGAACATGTGGTTCCTTTGTCTCGGCACTGATGTGCCTTCCATGCCCTGTGTGTATGTGTGTGTGTGTGTGTGTGAGTGAATTCATGTTTATTAAAGTGCACAACAGCCTGAGAGAGTGCTACTAATGGTAATCCTGTAGCAGATGTGGTCGTACCCCCAGGCAAATAACACACACACGCAAACACACACACCACACACAGATGTATATATAGTGTGCAGAAATGCACACATTCACAAAAACACACAGTGTACATAAACCCATAGACCTATTTTTACCACAGCCACAGACAATTCTTAATCTGTCTCAAAATACTGTCCCCTCGAAGGGTCCCCCACAGCCTCCCAGCCTCAGCCCTAGCCTCCAACACCCTGTTAAGTCCAAACCTCCCAGCCTCAGTCCCAATCCTGGCCCCAAAATGACCCACAGAAGAGCAAAGAGGATCAGAAGTCAAAATAATTTACATAAAAACCCCTCCCTCCCTCTCTCCCTCCCTCTCCATCTCTCTCTTTCCCCCCATCTCTCTCTCTCTTTCTTTCTTTCTTTCTTTATCTCTCTCACGCACACACACACACTTTCTCACACACACACACACACACACACACACACACTCTCACACACACACACTCTCACACACACACACACACACACTCTCACACACACACACACTCTCACACACACTCTCTCACACACTCTCTCACACACACACACATACTCTCACACACCACTCTTTCCCCCTCTATTATTCCGTCAGTGCTGGTTTAGAAAAGTGTTCTCTGTTTTCGTCCACTCAATCTACCCTTTTCACCCTTCATCTCTCTCTCTCTCTCTCTCTCTCTCTCTCTCTCTCTCTCTCTCTCTCTCTCTCTCTCTCTCTCTCTCTCTCTCTCTCTCTCTCTCTCTCTCTCTCTCTGCCTCCCTCTCTTTCTCTCATCCTCTCCGCCCTCGTCTGCTCTCCACTCGATGGAATCCTGGATAGCCTCAACCATCCTGATTGAAGGGTACTTTGGTTAGATTTACAGATTGGACATACACTGACACTCTCTCTCCACTAGCATACGCACACACACACACAAGCTGAGGAGATGTCCACGGTGCAGTGAACTGACACATCGATGCGGCCAGCTTGGTTATATTCAGCCTCAAAGCAGCTTGCTTGGGACTGGCGGCTTTAAGCTTTCTGACAATGAACAGTCTGTGTGTGTGTGTCTGCATGTCTGTGTGTGTGTGTGTGTGTTTCTGAAGGACACATCTGCGTGTGTGCACAGTGTATCAGATGGCTGTGCGTCTTTGGTGTGGACTTCAAGGGAACCAGCAGTTAAGAGTGAGTCTCTGAATGTGGAGCTTCAAAGATGGCGGCGTGGGTAGGGGGTAGGTCAGTGTGTGCGTGCGTGTGTGTGTGTGTGTGTTTGTCTGTGTCTGCTTCTCTATTGTTGTTTGTCTGTATTATATAAATATTGTATTTGCTTACCTCTTGAGTAGTACAGAACACACACACAATGCATAATCTTCTCATTTTCCCAAGTGCCCACACAGAGCTGTGACCCTCACACCTACACAATCAACCTGTTCACACCACCAAGGGATTCTGTTTCACCTATATTACTGCCAGGAGACCCACACACACTCACTCTAAGCAGCATGTGTGTGTGGTTGCACAGAGCCTGTTAGACAGGGGGGGTAACTTTGTTTATATTTGATTTTAGATTAAAGGGCTGTAGGTGTGAGGCCTGATTGCATCACAGTCTATGTTCATATTTTGTCGGCAGCCAGACGCCATCGCTGTATCTCTGTGGACCAGCCATCTCAGCCCTTAGAAATCTAAAAACACTTTAGAGGCCTTAGAAATCGACAGTTTTCACACTGCGTGAACAAATCAAATTACCAAATGAAAGCGACTGTTGGCCGCTTAAACAGCGCACACACAACATCCATATCCCCTTCGCAGGCATAATCTGCTTACTGCTTTTATACACACACAAACACACAGACGCGCCAACGAGTATCGATCCTGAATTACGGGCAAATTAGCAGGGCCGCTATAAGCAGGGTCCCGCTGTTCATGTGGTAGCAGCCTCCGATAGCACAGAGATGCTAATCAATGAGGAGAGAAAGGAGGAGAGTTTATCAAACGCGAGGGGCGGAGGGAGAGAGAGAGGAGGAATGAGGGTAGTTAGGAGCGTGGTTTGGACGCGTGTGTGCTTGCCTGTGTGTGTGTGTGGACATGAATGCTTGTGTGTGTGTGCTTGTGTGTGAGCACTTGTGTGTGTGTGTGTGTGTGTGTGTGAGCCCATGCATGCGTCAGCGGGCTCCTGAGTGATTGTTTGAGGCTGATTAAAGAGATGATTTATGGAATGATGGTACTGAAGGAATTCCCTGATCACTCCTCAAATCACATCTTCTTAAATGAGATGCTCCTAGCTCTGCCCTGAGTGAAAACCATAAAAACTCACCCTCAGCACACGCACACACACACATGGTACCATGGGGTGAAAAAAGCATGACACAAGACCGTGCCATACTGAGATGGATAGACGAGGAGAGGTAGAAACAGAGGAGGGAGGCTTTTCGGGACAGTTTTATCCCTCTGAACCAAAGCGTATCAGCTGGAGTGAGAGCATGTAAGCTGGGTGTGATGACAGAAGCAGCTTCATGCTGGAGTCGGTGGCAGCAGAAGACAAGCCTGGACATGCCCCGGATCACAGAGTCAACTCCATTCCTAATTGTCTCCTAAACGGACTGACTTCAACAATCATTAGTAGGAGCTGAAGCAGGTGTGGTTGTCCTTAGCGTACAAACAAACACACACACACACACACACCCACACACACAGTATATCCTGTCTCAGCTTGCTTCTAAATCCCTTGATCCCTGTGATAAACATGGATTGAGGTGTTTGGCAGCTGCCCCTGCACAGTGTGCGAGTCCTGACTGAGGGCTCGGTTGTTGGTTGGAATCCGGCTGACAAACGCAGCTCCCGGCCTTCTAGGCCACTGTGTTATCACTCCGAGCCAAATGCATTGTGAGGTCAGCTGAGATCAGCACACACACACTTTCTCGCCCCACCGCACACACACATACACCGAGAAATGAGGCTGGAGAGGTGCAGCAAGTGCTGCATTTCTGTACTGCAGTGGTGATTAAAAGATATATAATTAAAACAGTTTTTTTGTGGGATATTTTGGGTATAGTTGAATATGTGCGGTTGTGCTACAGTATGTCTCGAACTGCATATTTCTGTCATAACCCGAGCCGAGTCAGAGAGAGTAGAAGCCAGACCAGGTCAGAGAGAGTAGAAGCCAGACCGAGTCAGACAGAGTAGAAGCCAGACCGAGTCAGAGACAGGAGAAGCCAGACCGAGTCAGACAGAGTAGAAGCCAGACCGAGTCAGAGAGAGGAGAAGCCAGACCGAGTCAGACAGAGTAGAAGCCAGACCGAGTCAGAGAGAGTAGAAGCCAGACCGAGTCAGACAGAGTAGAAGCCAGACCGAGTCAGAGAGAGTAGAAGCCAGACCGAGTCAGACAGAGTAGAAGCCAGACCGAGTCAGACAGAGTAGAAGCCAGACCGAGTCAGAGAGAGTAGAAGCCAGACCGAGTCAGACAGAGGAGAAGCCAGACCGAGTCAGAGAGAGGAGAAGCCAGACCGAGTCAGAGAGAGTAGAAGCCAGACCGAGTCAGACAGAGTAGAAGCCAGACAGAGTCAGAGAGAGTAGAAGCCAGACCGAGTCAGACAGAGTAGAAGCCAGACCGAGTCAGAGACAGGAGAAGCCAGACCGAGTCAGACAGAATAGAAGCCAGACCGAGTCAGAGAGAATAGAAGCCAGACCGAGTCAGATAGTCATTCTGTTTAAATCCAAACCCAACCTTATTTTTGTTTATTTTTACACTGTGTTTTCACTGAAGAAAAGATGAAGCACAAGATCAAGTTGGCTAGCCCTGTCGACATGACCAAACCTGAATATCATTTCTAAATATTTTTACCTGAAAGTGATAAGTCACTGGCCTTCAGCACCCCCAACTTAAAATGCTTTCCAGCATCCCTTGGCTTGTAGTTGTGTTTCAAGGTTGAAGAAAGATAGCAAGCAAGACTGTGCGTTGAAAGATTTGAGGTTTTCATAGGAATGTTGCTGTTCCTTGTGGGGACTGACACGTTCAGAGAAGGTTGTCATAGCGATGGTGATGTCCTGGTAATTTTGTGCAGATTCTGCTCTTTGTTTAAGCTGCCAGTTTTAGTCCTCATCCTTCCTATGCCTTCACTTAAACAGGGAGAAGGGAGAGAGAGATGGACAAAGGAAAATAGAGGAGTCTAAAGATGATGAGTTAAGTAACCACGGCTACAGAGATGACTCGATAATCTCTCTCTCTCTTTCTCTCCACCTCTCTCATCATATTAAGGCAATAAGGCATAATAAACATTCACCCACTCTTCCTAGCCAGACGTGATTCCCTCATTAAACACACACGCCTCCTCTTTCATCTCCTCCTCCTTCCATTGCCTCAGCCCCTCATCTTTTCATCTCCTCATCTTCGTTCTATCACCCCATCCCCTCATCACTTCTCCTCTTAAAGGATGTCCTAATTCTCCTGTTTTTATAGGAGTAAGTCATTTCTTTTTAATGTTTACATATTTCTATATCAATCCTCAGTCTGGCTAGATTAACACCAGCCAATCCTAGCACCAGTCTACCTAGACCAGAACCAGCCAATCCTAGCACCAGTCTACCTCGACCAGAACCATCCAATCCTAGCACCAGTCTACCTCGACCAGAACCATCCAATCCTAGCACCAGTCTACCTAGACCAGAACCAGCCAATCCTAGCACCAGTCACCTCGACCAGAACCATCCAATCCTAGCACCAGTCTACCTAGACCAGAACCAGCCAATCCTAGCACCAGTCTACCTAGACCAGAACCAGCAATCCTAGCACCAGTCTACTCGACCAGAACCATCCAATCCTAGCACCAGTCTGGCTAGATTAGCATGGCCACAGCTCCCCTCAGTCTGGCTAGTCTAGCCACCTGACTGAGACTAGCCTGCAGCTGACTGCATCACAGGGCAGCACTGCTGTGTGTTACAGACACACGTAAACACACAAATCGTTCTTTTTTTATCTTGTCCTGTAGAGAGAAAAAAAAGGGAGAGAGATAGAGAAAAGGAGAGAGAGGGCCATTTGTGGCACTTTGCATGTCTTCCATGGTGCTGTGTGGCGTGGGGAGTATGTGCATTTGTGTGTTTACTTGAAGCCTAATCCTCTTGCTTGCCTATATTAAGCATGTCTACGGAGAATGCCTTCTGTTTCAGTAGACGTGTGTGCAAGTGTGTGTGGGCGCGTGTGTATGGGCGTCGTGTGTGTGGGTGCGTGTGTGTGGGCGCGTGTGTGTGTGCGTGTGTGTGTGGGCGCGTGTCTGAGTGTCAGAAGAGTGAAGAGCATCTGAGGACTTCAACCACCAGCATGACTCATGAGAGGATGCCAACATAGATATGACTATGGTCTCTCTCTCTCTCTCTCTCTCTCTCTCTCTCTCTCTCCCTAATCTCTCCCAGTATAAAATGGGAGGATGAATGGCGAGTGAACCATTCAGGACTTGAAGGACTCGTAAGGAAGCTTACGCGTCCTGGATCAGGTGGATCAGAGCCCCTCTAGCTGTTTCCTTCAGACAGGGGAGCTGACGTGTGTGTGTGTGTCTGAGAGAGAACACAGACAGATGCTTCCAATCACTCCACTTCCTTCAAATGATAAGTAATTACAGCTTGCAAATTCTCTGGATGAAGT
>NW_026911287.1:24084-36584 GCF_963692335.1 Osmerus eperlanus | reverse complement strand
AGGCAGCTCCTGTTTCATGTGTATTAAAACTTGTCCTTTTTTCGGAGCCGATGAATATTTTACACGGCCTGAAACTTAGACGGGACCTTTTCTTTCTGTGGAGGTGAGGGCAGGGGGGACGGGTTAGGAAGTGACGCCGGTGTGGGGGTGACTGGGGTTCGTCAGGGTGAAGAGGGCACAGACTTGGAAGCCTGGCCACTGCAAACTGGGTGTGAGTGTCTGTGTCTGTTCAGTGTGTTCATACAGCTTCCCCTGTTCCACCCCCTCTTCTTTTACCCCCCAACACCACCACCACCTTTCTTCCAGAACAGGAGAGAGTGCAAAGCCAAAGAACAAAGAGTTCTGCTGTACCTCTCAACCCCGGTCTCTTCTCTTCTTCTCTTCTCTTCTGTCAGGGAGCCAGGTGGCTGAGCGGTTAGGGAATCGGGCTAATAATCAGAAGGTTGCCGGTTCGATTCTTGGCTGTGCAAAATGACGTTGTGTCCTTGGGCAAGGCACTTCACCCTACTTGCCTCGGGGGAAATGTCCCTGTACTTACTGTAAGTCGCTCTGGATAAGAGCGTCTGCTAAATGACTAAATGTAAATGTATTGTGTTGCTCCTACTGTTTGAGCAACATGTTAAAATAACATGCATATATAATACAGTGACAGTTACTCCTAGTCCTGTGCGTGCGCGCGTGTGTGTGCGTGTGTGTGTGTGAGTGTCTGTCCAGGTCCGTGTCTGCTCTCCTGCACAGCCGCGGGGCTCGCATCTAAAAATACCCATAATCCTTTGGGATGGCGTATTCTGTCTCTCCTCCTCTCACCCCGCTGGCCTAGCCTGGGGCTCACGAGGAAGAGCCAGGGCTACCTGCTGAACACACACACACACACACACACAGGAACACACTCATGAATAAACACACACAGACACACACATACAGTGATTAACTAGCATACACAAACTGAACACATGGTTAGGAACACACACACCTACTCACACAAGCACAATCTCTCACTCACACACGGACCCACACCCCTTTAAGAAACATAATTGATCCCTTGTTGAAAATACCTCCAATTACAGACCCTCTACAGAAACCCACTGCTCATTTAAAATCTGCTTTACCAGGTGTGCTGATAGGGCCTTTATTGTTTACACACACGCACGTGCACAAACACACTTTTATGAATCACTGTGTCCATGTGTGTAGCTTTGCTGCTGATCTGTGAGAAGGAAGGGTATCTGTTAATTAAGAACTGGGTCACTTTACAGTATTATGTGTCTGTCCTCAAAGAAGTGTGTTAATCTATGTGTGTGTGTGTTTTAAATCGTGTGTGTGTTGTAAGTCCTGTGTGTCAGTGTGTGTGTTAGTTATAAGTCGTGTGTGTGTGTGTGTGTGTGACTGTCTGTGTGTGTCTGTGTTGTAAGTTCTGTGTGCCAGTTTGTGTGTGTTATAAGTCCTGTGTGTGTGTGTGTGACTGTCTGTGTGTTTGTTGTAAGTTCTCTGTGTGTGTGTTGTAAGTTCTCTGTGTGTGTGTGTGTGTGTGTGTTGTAAATTCTGTGTGTTAGTCTCATCATGGGATTAGTCCCAGTCTCAGACACTTATCCTGCTGTTTGATTGGACTGAGTCCAGTTCATCCTGCCAATCAGATCACCAGCTATGATGTCATCCGGAGGGCAGGAATCACTAGAGATCACCAGCTGAATGGTGGTGAGGGAAGTGTGTGCGTGTGTGTGTGCGAGTATCCTGATGTCTATTTTAACAGATAGAACCGATTGGAAAAAAAAGTATTTATGCTAGACTGTAGCATAGGTGACCATTATTTAAAATCTGTTATCATTTTTGAGTCTTTCTCTCTCTCTCTCCATCTCTCGCTCTCTCTCTCTCTCTCTCTTTTTTCCCTCTCTCTGTCTCTCTCTCTTTCTGTCTCTCTCTTTTTCACAAAAATTAACAGCTTCTCCAATAGTATACCTGTCAATTTTGCTGCTGTTGCAGCTAGCAGAAACTTTTCCTTCAGATTGTGCATGTCTACATGTGTTTCTGTGCCTGTGCAGTTACACCAATGTCCCTTTATAATTAACATATGAATGCTAAACAGTGGCTGTTCCAGTGGCTGTTCTAGTGGCTGTCCCGCACACACGTCATTTCACCAATACCCCCAAAACATTACAGAACATTAATCTGTAGCGGTTTGTGTGTGTGTCCAACGCGAGTGATAAATCTTGTTTTTATCCGACACACTGCATTAGTGTCCTCAGTCTAAATGATGTCAGCCATTACCCTTCTCCTCTTCCTGCCCTTGTACACACACACACACACACACACAATTGAGTTGGTCGAGCTACTGAGGAAAAGGTCTTGTTTGGAAAGGTGGAGGAGAGAAGAGGTGGGTGTCAGGTGGCTGAGGGGTTAGGGAGTCGGGCTATTGATCAGACGGTTGCCGGTTCGATTCCTGGCCAAGCAAAATGGCGTTGTGTCCTTGGACAAGGCACTTCACCCTACTTGCCTCGGGGGAAAATGTCCCTGAACGTACTGTAATCCGCTCTGGATAAGAGTGTTTGCTAAATGACTAAATGTAAATGTAGATAAGGGGTTTGACTCGGCGGTCCGCGTCCTGCCTCATCCACCCTGCCCCCTGCTGGAGAAGAGCAGAGCAGCAGTCCCCCCCCCCACACACACACACACACACATCCAGGTTAATTACCAACTTCAGCCTTCTGAGGCTCCTAAAGGAGACGAGAGGAAATGGAGAGGTGAGGAGGGAGAGAACAAGAGAGAAATATCTGTGGTGTTTTCTTTTTTCCTATTTTTCATTTTTTATCATCCTCTTTCCTGTGTTTCAAGTGAACTCCCTGGTTTCTCGGTCTCTCCTGGAGCCGAGGAGTATTTGAGGTGAAGTGGAGATGGCAAGCATCAAACAATTCGTTCTTTTTCCTTTCTTTTCTATTTTGTCTTTTCTCGTTCTTGAGGACTCTCTTTTCCTCCACTCGATTCCTTGCTCTCTATCTCTCACTCCTTTTCTCTTTCTCCATCTCTCTCACTCTGTCTCTCTCGCTCTCTTTCTCTCTCTTTCTCACTCACTCACTCGTGAGACTGCATCAAAATCCTTCTCCTTAGACTCCTTCACTTTCATCCTTTGCTTCACAGAAACCTTTGGGAGGTTTTCTCTTTTTCTGGATTTTCTTAAAGCGTGAAAGGGAGGCTTTTCTGAGACACATCGCCTAAAGTTTGCAAGGACATCCGTTTCACACACACCTGCGTGCACACCCACGCACACACACACACACACACACACTGCGATGTAGAATAAACCCGCTGCAGAGGCTGGGGTTTTGAAGTAATTAGGCTGAAAAAGTAGCTTTCTCTTCTGACCTTGGTTGTTTCAGGCCACTGCTGTTCAATTTGTTCTTGTCAGAGAGCAAGGCAAACAGTGTCTGTAGACAGACGAGGCATCCCAGAAAGGACACACTCTGCTTAGCACTGGGCCAGCCAGCCCACACACCCCCCTCCTCCTCTGAGCCTGCAGATTATATTAGTCAATGAGAGGGGGAGTGTGAGAGAGAGAGAGAGAGAGAGAGAGAGAGAGAGAGAGAGAGAGAGAGAGAGAGAGAGAGAGAGAGAGAGAGAGAGAGAGAGAGAGAGAGAGATGGGTTGGCAGATGTGAGGAATCTGGAGCAAATGGAGTGAGAAGACGAGCAGCTGGTTGAAGGAGTGAGAAGAAGATAACACACCACACACACACTCACGCACATCTAACGCAGACAACTACTGTACACACACTAGTTTTTTTTTTTTACAATACCACGTCTGCGCTATGTGTTACCAGGTAGTCTGACAACCTTTATTGTCAATATTTATTGACAACCTTTATGACACCTTTTCGGTTTGTGTTTGAGTTTGTCATACTGCAGAGAAGTGGGTCTTGCTAGCAGAATCGTGCTCTACTTGTGTGTGTTTGTGCGTGCGTGCGTGAGCTTGTGTGTGTGCGCTTTGGTGGATATCTTAGTGAGAGACAGAGTGATGTTCCATCCTATTGTCTAACTTGGGTGTGTTCCTCTACCTCTTATGTAAGCCTCCTCTGATGTGCACCAGAAGACTGTGTCCTCCAGCCTGAAGCAGCACACACACACACACACAAGCACACACACACACACACACACACACACACAAGCACACAAGCACACAAATACTGGCACATACGCTTGCAGGCCCGCATGCTCATACACACATACACAGCAACACATGCATGTACGCATACAGGCCAGCGCACACACACACCATTCATATTTGATTCTCCTGAGTGGGGTAAAGTCCCCCTGAGGGGTGGTATGTGTTTGTGTGTGTGTGTGTGTGCTTTTTAATTTGGGATCAGCTCAAGTTCTTCTTTCTAATTTGCTACAACCTCATGACGACCTCTCTTCCTTTCCCTCTCTCATCTCTGTTTCAGTTGTTTCATCTCTGACGCATCTTGTTTCACTTCTCTCTCTCTCTGTCTCTCTTTCTGTGTCTCTCCAGCCCCCCCCCCCTCCATCTCTCTCTCTCCCTCTTTCTATATCTCTCCCTATTTTCTCTGTCTCTCCCTCTTTCTCTCTCTTCCTCTCGCAGTTTATGTCTAACTCTCTTCACAGTGACTACTGGAAATCAAGCCTATTCGAAACCAATTGAGTGCTAGTGGTGTGTAAAAGACGGCCCGTGTCGATTGCCCAGAACGTTAGTCTGCACAATTGACGTGACTGTGGCAGCCATTTGTGGGAAGCATTTACAATATAAACAAATAAAGCAGCCATATTTGCCTGCGGCTCTCGGTTAGCAATGTGCTGTGATGTCTGGTGAGTGAGCATTGAGCGTGAAATCTAATATGAGTCTGCCAGAGGAGGAGGAGGGTGTGTGTGTGTGTGAGGGGGGGGGGGGGGGGGTCCAGTCTTTATTAATATCTGAGATTGGTGCTTAAAATACTTCTACCGTCTCTGTCCAGATTACTGCAACTGGTTGGCTACTGTTGCTATCAGTACGGATACTGTATTCATCTGTAGGGAAGACTGGTAGAGTATCCATAGCGGTACTGTAGAGCAGTCATATTCACATGGCGAAGCGCAGTCCATGTCCAGACCCATCAAAGTGTCAATGCGGTCTGCAAAGCTGCAAAACTCGACAATAGCAGACAAATGAACTTCATAAAGTGGTCAAACATGATAGACCAGTTGGCACGGGCACCGTTCCCCGCGTACAGATTCCCCCTCTGACTGGGTCTAGCTGTGGTGACAGAAACACCAGCCCCTGGCTGCCATCTATCTCCTCCAGTCGAGCTCTCCACATTTCTCCGTGATTGGATGAGCTGCGTATCATCCAATCACATAAATATATGCAAATATCACGCGTGAGAAATGGTGTTGTGACTGGGAGCAAGCTGGGTCCAGCAGTAGACGTTGTGAATGTGAGGATGGCTTGGCCAACGGATAGAGATGATGATATTGAAAATCACATGTTTGAAGACGAGTTGACAGACAAGTAGGCATTCATTCTCCCCGCAACAAGTCCATAAGCAATGTATTGTATTTAATAATATTCCTGAAAACATGTATTGCAAGAGCAATACAAAAATATCTATGTTCTGTACAACTTATGTGACTGGACCTTTCTCCAATTGTCTTTGAAAAACCCTGTTCTATATGTGTATATATCTGTAGTGGTATTGTAGAGTATATAGAGAATGCTGGTAGAGTGATCTGTGTAGTATGTTTCTGTAGTACATCTATAGATTATACATAATGTAGAATATGCAGTACATCTGTAGTGAAGGTTGTAGAGTACATCTCTGTAGTGAAGGTTGTAGAGTACATCTCTGTAGTGAAGGTTGTAGAGTACATCTGTAGTGAAGGTTGTAGAGTACATCTGTAGTGAAGGTTGTAGAGTACATCTGTAGTGAAGGTTGTAGAGTACATCTGTAGTGAAGGTTGTAGAGTACATCTCTGTAGTGAAGGTTGTAGAGTACATCTCTGTAGTGAAGGTTGTAGAGTACATCTCTGTAGTGAAGGTTGTAGAGTACATCTCTGTAGTGAAGGTTGTAGAGTACATCTCTGTAGTGAAGGTTGTAGAGTACATCTCTGTAGTGAAGGTTGTAGAGTACATCTCTGTAGTGAAGGTTGTAGAGTACATCTGTAGTGAAGGTTGTAGAGTACATCTGTAGTGAAGGTTGTAGAGTACATCTGTAGTGAAGGTTGTAGAGTACATCTGTAGTGAAGGTTGTAGAGTACATCTCTGTAGTGAAGGTTGTAGAGTACATCTCTGTAGTGAAGGTTGTAGAGTACATCTCTGTAGTGAAGGTTGTAGAGTACATCTCTGTAGTGAAGGTTGTAGAGTACATCTCTGTAGTGTTAGATGTCCAGGCTGTGGGGTCTCAGGCCTCTGGACACCAGGTGCAGCAGACAGAAAAGCTCTGTAAGGACTCCTTCCTGCTTTCTGATTTGCTGAGGAGACAGTAGTTTCCATGGAAACCTCTTTATCACCAGCCATGGTGTGACACTGACCTGGAGCAATGACTGGGGGTCGAGCATTGATGACCTCACACCATTTGTCGAGTGTCGACCTTTGATGAACCGTTGTGTCCTGTGTTTTTTTTCTGGAGGGTAAGCGCACTGATGTCTGCAATTGCACGCACACACACACACACACACACACACACACACACACACTACACGGAGCCAAAGGGACAAAAAACTGGAGATGACTAATAATGAAAAAAAAGTGTGTGCGCTCCTCCCAGGCTTGGCTAGAGGGAGCTGGGGCTCTTCAGATGGATGCCCTTGGAGAGTCAAAGCCATCCCTCCATGGTCCGTTCAGATGTGGTGATATAGGTTGTGTCCCTGTCATGATGCTGAAGATAGCCCTCTCTGCATACCTCCTCTCCTTTCCTCTCCTCTCTTCTCCTCTCCTCTCCCTTCCTCTCCTTTCCCCTCCCAGTAGACGCTTCCCTGAGACATTCTCTCTAATGAAAACCTAGCATGCTAAACACCCCCCCGGTGAGCTATCTCATTGGCACTGGATTAGGCCCTCCCTGGGCCCGCAGGGGCCTCCACACCTCCTAGCTTAGCTGTCTGCCTCCAGAGAACCAGGGACTGCCATCACACAGAGACACACTGACCAGAGAGACATGGAGGAGGGGGGGGGAGGGGGTGTGCCGAAGAGGGAGGAGGCGGACCAGGGAGTAAGACATAGGAGGACTAGGAATAGGAGGGAACAAGAGGGAGGATTAACGTCATGACAGAGTGCACATCCAGGAGCGAGCGACGGGGAGGCGGATATTAATATTGAGAGAGAGGGGGACGGAGAGAGAACAAGGGAGAGAACAAGAGGGTGGAGAGAGATGTGGAACTCCTCGGAGCCATCCGTCATGGATTGCTCTCCTCTCTGGTCTGGAGTCTCCTCTTCAGCCAGCCTGTGGATGTGACAGTGGTTTTATATATAGAATGTAATGGGTTTGGAGTGCGTGTTAGCATGGTGCTAAGCATGGAGCAGCACAGTCAGTGAAGAGCCCTCCAGAACAATCCATAGAAGACCGTGCAATCCCTCACTCACTCACGCACAGTTACACACACACACACACACACTCCCATCTTATTGACACCCCCGCTCCCCATGGCGGGCAACAGCTACTCATGCTACCTGTGTGTGTGTGTGTGTGTGTGTGTGTGTGTTGGACAGTTTTGGAGTTTACTGGAGAACGTCTTGTCTGGGCGTGTCTCTATGAAGGGGGTGTGGCTCTCCACCCGAGGAGGAGTAGGAGGAGGTAGTGCCCTTATATGGTCATCCCCTCCCTGTCTCCTGCCCCTGCTCTGTCCCTGACATTTCAGCCTGTCCTCTGCCATTTATCTACTGCACTTCTGTGCGTGTGTGTGTGTGTGTCTGCGTGTGTGTGCGCACCAAACCCCTACACTTTCTTTGATAGAGAAACAGCTGCAATTGTTTCCAACAAGTCACTTATCTCTACTCCACCCCCCCCCCCCCACACACACACACACACACACACACACACTGATGTATACAGTAAACGTCAAGCCAACCCAAGAGTGTGTCACCTTTGCGGGGGTGTTAATGAGACTGTGTCACAGCTCTTCCCCGGTGGCATTTACCGCAGATCAGAATATTTCACCCTGACAGATGGCAGGAAAGTCAGGGTGAGGCACCCGGTTATGAAGCTGTCTCTGCTCTGGAGCCTCACCAGAGTCCCCCTCCCTCCCTCCCTCCCTCCCTCCCTGCCTCCCTCCGTCCCTCCCTGCCTCCCTCCGTCCCTCCTAACTTTGTCTTCCACGCGTCACCTGGAGCTGAAGCTTTAGGTGTCTGGACCTACACAGACAGAACAGGGCTCCTTCTATTCCGAGCTGACCAGTTACCTTTCAGTATTCCACCTGACCCTCACCAGTGTGTTTCCCTGTCAGACAGCAGCCCTGCAGTAATCACTCACCTCTCTTTCTCTCTACCTGGAGATTCCTCCCGCCTCTTCTCCTCTCCTAGACTCTTAGTGTAAGGCCCCTCTCTCTCTCTCTCCCCCTCCCTCCGTGTCCCTCGCTCATTCTCCGGGATCGTTCTCATCTTGTCCCTGGTTCTCCATCGTACCGTTGCTCCCTCCCCCTCTGCCTCCCTCCCTCCCCCTCTGCCTCCCTCCCTTTTTCCTCAAAGGTTGTTCTCATCTTTTCCCTGGTTCTCCCTCTTCCTCAGAACTCTTTCTCACCTCGTCCCCGGTGCTTCCTGTCTGCGCTCTGATCCTGATGGTAATTACTCAGCGTCCTCGCACCTTGGCTCCGCCCGCACCGAGTCACCAAGCAGGAAGTGGTTTCGTGCGTGTGTGTTTTCTGCATCCCTCAGACAGACAGGGGAGCGAGGGAGAGCGACCTCGTCGGCTCTAATCCCTTTGTTTTGAGTCAGATTAGGGGTTTGCTCGGTGTTGGCGAGGCGTCGGCGAGGCGTTGACGGGGCTTGCAGAATGTGTATCTAGGGATTAGACTAATAAACACAGGCTCCGTGGCACTCTGCTCCGAGACGAGAGATTACACAGCCACGGTGGAGGAGAGGTGGATGGGTGAGGGAGGAGAGGAGGAGGGCAGGTTAGGGGGAGGGCTGAAGACGAGAGGGAGGAGAGGGGGGGAGGGGAGAAGGAGGAGGGGAGGATGGGAGAAAGGGAGGAGGAGAGGAGGAGAGGAGGAGAGGAGGAAGGCCCTTGGCTCAGCATTAGCATACTGATAAAGGCAGGTAGGCAGGAGGCAGATAAGCTCATGCTGATTCCTTCTGAGTCCCAGAGAAACTTTCCTGTCCTCATCTGTTGTTGCCGTCCGTCCGTCTCTCTCTCTCTCTCTCTCTCTCTCTCTCTCTCTCTCTCTTTCTCTCTCTGTCTTTGAAGTGTTTTCTGTCCTCTGCTGGTTCAGGTCTGTGCTTGTATGCAAAATGGCCGACCGTTTCCAGCTGAACGAGAGCCATCACCCAGCCCCCTATGTGTGTGTGTCATTGTGTCTGTTTGTATCCGTGCAAGTGTCTGTATGTGTGTGTGTGTGTGTGTGTGTGTGTGTGTGTGTGAATGTGGTTGTTTGATGTGTGTGTGTGTCCAGTGCCACCCCAGATAGTAGACATGATTAATGAGTGCTGCCTGTAAGAAGAGCTTCTCAGTCAGACCAGTTCAAAGCCACACAAGGCGGGTCTGTTTGTGTGTGTGGTGTGTGTGTGTGTGTCTGTGTGTGCATCCTCAGCCCTGCCTCTCTGGGCAACGCACCAGCCCCCGCCCAGCCCTCCTTTCCCTCCCCCTCTCCTTTTTGTACGCCCCCCCCCCTCTCCCGAGGGGAAAAAAAGTCAGCATGAAAATGAGGAGCACAGAGCAGTGTTCAGTCCCCCACACAGACAGACGGTCAGACGCTGTGTTTCCGCAGACAGGATGACAGACAGACACTCCCCCCCCCCCCCTCCACCAGACAAACAGAGTGGCCCCCAGGGCCCTGGCCCCGGACAGAGGTGTTGCTTCTCACTGTTTAATCCCCTCTCTGCTCCTGTGGAAGGACATTCAGGGTTCAGTTAGATTACACCAGGGAGGTGATTACAGCATGGATCTGTGTGCGTGCGTGCGTGCGTTGTGCGCATTTGGACAAAGACTGTTCCTTAGTAAATGTGGTACATGTGTTCACTTGGGAAGCTGTTTGGCTGCAGGCCTTGAGTGCTCCACCCCTCTCAGCAGACTCCACCATGTGATGGGCCTCTGCTCTGTTGAGGGTAAACAAACGTCCCCAATGAACGCTGGGCTCTGTGGGTCTTTCATTCCGTCCTTTCTGTCTCTCTTTTGTCTCAGTAAACAACTTTATTCGGGCGACAGGCGACTGAAATCAACAGATAATTAAAGCCAAATGTTTTTTATCCACAATTCTGCTTTTGTTATCGTATGGGTTTGAAAATTGTTTGAAATCTTTTGTCATTCAGATTTCCCCACAGCCCAAATCTAAGTGAAAACAAATACAGTGACAAAGGAAAAGGGAGTGAGAGAATGGATGCATGGACAAACGGATGGATGGGTTGCACAGATAATAGATAATATGCAGATGAGAAGCCCCTCGCTGTTTTAATCTGTGGCTTCCAGCGGTGTGGAGAATAATGTGCGTGTGCGTACGTGTGTGTGTGTGTTGCGTCTTGCACCACATAGCACAATGGTGTTGAATCAGGGATTAAACACATGGATATGTAGCAGTAAAGAATATCCATGTCCTTGTCTCTCCATCTTCTCATCATGGTGAGAGGATGTCATCTTGTGTCCAGATCTACCTTAGAGGGATCTGGCTGGTGTGAGGACATTGATGGTTTCTTCCAGAATCGGGCGGAGCTGGTCCAGGCAGGAGACTCTGAGAAATATGCTCTGTCAGTCAGCACCACCATCACATCACCCAGTCCGGATTTTCTGCCATTGCCCGTCGAGACAGTGTCTCAGTTGTGTCATCGACAGAAATCCAGTGCGAGCAGAACCATAAACGTCAAGACCAATGTGTTTGTATTGTTGATAAAGTGTTAGAAACCCCCACTGAGTCCTCCTGCCTGAACCTGTGTAGTGTCTTCACCACTGGGTCTTAGTGCCCCTCCTGGTTTCTCGTTGGGTAAAAAGTCATTATCTGAGACAAACTTTGTCATTTATGAAATTAATATTTTTTTTTACCCTACTATCATTTTCCAATTCCATTTCTCATTCTGTCCGGATTTCACGGTCACTTCATGGCCACGCACACCTCTCTCCTGTCCCCGAGTACACCTTTCTTCCGTCCCTTCATCTCGTGCAGGTGTGTGTGAGCGTGTGTGTGTGTGCGTCTGTGCGTGTGTGTGTGCGTGTGTGCGCATGTGCCACAGCATCAATCAGAACTTCAATCTAGCGATTATGGTCGTAATGAATTGAAATGGTGTCGTCTTGGTGACTATGACGTTGTTGTGTGTGTGTACAGGCGACCTTGGGGCAGGAGAACGGGGTGGGTGGGCATGTGTGAGAACGGATGTGATGGATAGAGAACACTGTCCTCTGTTTTATCCAGTCATCTCTCTTTCTCTGTCCTTTTTGTCACTGACACACACACATACACACCTACTGTTCATGCTATATGTGCCAACCTGAGACCAGCCTTCCCATCTACCCCTACTCTCGACACCCCCTAAACCCCCCCCCCCCCCCCACGCACACACACACCCGCACACAAACCCGCACACACCCCACGCACAACCTTCCCGTCTTGACATCAACCAACACATTATCATTACACCAGTAATAGCCTGTGTGATGGATTATCCATCCTAACGACCTCTTTATGAGACGTAATACTGCGCCCCCCCCCCCCACCCCCATTCCCCACGCCCCCTATGCCCCAGCCCCCTTTAATCACAGAACACTCCCCCAGCACCCCCCCGTCCCCGTCCCCGTCAACCATCCCGTGTGTCTGAACGGGTCGCTTAACGGTTCCCTCAGTGGCCCCCCACATCCCCCCGTCCCCCAGCCTCGTCACTGTGTAATTAACCCTCGCTCGCCAGCAGGTTCTGAACTAAACCATTCTCTTTGTCGTGTTCCTAGGTGTCTGCCTCCGGTGGCGGCTCCGCGCTGGAACGACACGCAGGCTTTCATGTCATCCAGGCTGCCTCTGTCTGGGATGCTCTCCAGC
Organism: Osmerus eperlanus; assembly: GCF_963692335.1. Classification (NCBI taxonomy): domain Eukaryota; kingdom Metazoa; phylum Chordata; class Actinopteri; order Osmeriformes; family Osmeridae; genus Osmerus; species Osmerus eperlanus. The sequence goes on along the minus strand of NW_026911287.1, from coordinate 24,435 downwards.
TGGGGGGTGGAGGGGGACTATTTCCTGCGACTGCTAGCCGGAACTACTTCCCATAGGGCTACGAGGCAGCTGTGCGCCGTGTCGCAGTGGAGGCTGCTGTTGTCTCCATGTTGTTCTTTGATCTCCAGCCTCGTGGCATGCTCTGCCCAAGGCTGCTGTAAGCAGCTCATGTTGTATTAGAGTCGCAGACACACATAATCTGCATCCGTCACTGGAAGACGGAAATATTTAGCACCAGGGAGTTGGGGATGGTATTGTAGCAGGCAGATTAGTAGGCTCTGTCTGGTGGTGGAGGCTGAGGTTGTGCTGTGTGTGAGTCTGTGTGCGTGTCTGTGTGTGTGCTGGTGGCGC
>NW_026911287.1:0-23884 GCF_963692335.1 Osmerus eperlanus | reverse complement strand
GAGAAGGGAGACATACTTTCTTACTCATAAACTGCATCACACACACACACTTTGACGGCCACACATGCACGCACTCCGATGGTCACTCAAACACACACACGCACACACACACACACATGAAAACACATCCAGAAATCTGTATAAAAGGGTGTGCTCTCCGTGTGTTTCCTGTAAACAGCGTGGATCAGAGTTGAAGTGTGTTTACTATGCTGTGACCTTTCTGGCCCTGCTGTGGCAACTGATGATGAATGAGGCAGCTTGTAAATGTCACACTTATCAAGTGTATTTTTATACAGCACAGCTACTTTTCTGCTCCACGGTAATTAAACCCTGGACCAGTTGCGTGTCCCTGCGCGCGTTTGTGTATGAGGTGTGTGAGAGAGAGAGAGTATGAGAGACAGTGAGAGAAAGAGAGGACAGAGAATGAGAGAGATGGACAGAGAAAATGGAGGGGAGAGAGAGAGGGAGAGGGAGAGGGAGAGAGAGGGGGAGGGGGAGAGAGAGAGGGAGAGGGAGAGGGAGAGGGAGAGGGAGAGGGAGAGAGAGGGGGAGGGGGAGGGGGAGGGGGAGAGGGAGGGGGAGACAGACAGACAGACTCATTCTGACACCCTTTAAAAGGGTTTCTCAAAGGATGCAGATTTTGAAAATTACAAGCAGGACATGTAGCTCCAATCCATAACCATCCCATCGCCGCGACCCACAAGACACATATCTAAACATATCCAAACAAGCCAAACCAAAAGGAGCGAGACAGACGTAAGACCCATCAACAACCCGAGGCTTCCCCTCATCAGAGAGGAACGTCAGGCTCATTCCTACCAGCCATTTAACCCGGGAGATGAGATACACTGTGTCATCTCACCAAGAAGACCAGCGCTGCACACCAGTTGCCCCCTGACCTTGTGGGCCGAGACGAGCTGTTTAACGACCACGCCCGCTGATTCTCCCTGTCAGCTTGCGCCTCGTTGTCTCTGTCACTACACCCACGCGTGCCTCCGTTGCCTGGCTCTGTGTCAGCGAGGAGCATGGCGGTGAGGCAGGTTCCCTCCCCCCCCCACCCCCCCCCCTCCCCCCGAGCGGCAAGGCCACACACCCAACCTGGTCCTGTGTCGTGCCGTTGCCCCACCTGCATGGCTGTCCCCTGGGGGTCGAGGCGAGGCGGGGGGGGGGGGGGGGGGGTCAGGTGTGGTGTCGCGGCTATTTCCGTCCCCCTCATTGAGAGGTGTGAAGGGGTCCTGTGGCGACGGGGGAACTGAGAGCAAGGAGGGCAGGGTGCGGGGGGAGTGTTTGACCGTGACGCTCCTGTTTGCGTTTGGCTGTTGGCTCGATTCTCTGGTGCTAATAGTGGCTCCTAATGATGTGCCATGCATCCTGGGATGGGGTTTGTGTCCTGTGTGTGTGTGGTGGGAATGTGTGTGTGTGTGTGTACGTGTGTTTAAGCTGGACTTTCATAATTAACACCAGACCTCCTGCGGTTGGCTGACGTGTTCACAGAATCCTCGTCACAACATGGCTGCCGCCCCACAGAGGAAGTGATGTCAGCAGGGAAGAGCAGCAAGTCTGTCTGAGTGGTGGACACTAAACTGTGTTTCTAGAGTCTCTATTCTGTTCTACTGCATGAGGAGGGATGCTACATGCTTGGCATCTCTTGTCTTTCTGTGTGTGTGTGTGTGTGTGTTCGTTTGGGTGAAGTGTGTGTTTGGGTGAGGTGTGTGTGTCTCCATATCTGAATGTGGGTGGAAGGCGACATCTTGGAACACCTAACCCGCAATCTAGTGTGTATTTAATTACCCTAATTACAGACAAATTCTGCAATTTTATTTTCCTTTCTTTCTCTCTCTTAAAGAATTTGCAAGAAGGTACAGAGAGAGACCTGGAGCATTATCAGTAATTTCTCCTATTTTATGTAATTTCAAAATGACCAACTGTTCACAGTTGCCGGCGTGCTATCGCCGGTTCCCACTAAGCAGCCAATCAATTCCCTGATTCAACTCAGTATGGCCAATCAGGACTTGTTTTGGACTGGTGTCCCCCAGAAAGCGTGAAATGGTTTCACAGGGGGGTGTCCTGGGCTGAGGTCTGTAGGACCCCTCAAATAGATCCCTAATTATGGTTGCCTGAGGCTGCGGTCGGCTTAGTCTACATGTTAGATGAATGACAGAGTGAATGCAGCCATTCAGCTCGCTGACTTACTTCCGCTAACAAGCTCAAATGGCTTTTTAACGACAGGTCTCTCCGTGCCGTTCTCTTTCCCTCACGTCGCGAGCCCGAACTCTGTAACCTCCCACTGTATTTATCAAGTGTGGCACGCCATCTCTTTCTCCCTGTCTGCATCAATCGATCACTCTCTTTCTCTCTCTGTCTTAGTCGCTCTTGCTCTTTCTCCTTCTACAGGTCCTTTCTGCTGCCCGCTCTCGCTCTCTCACTCTCTCTCTCTCCCTCTCCCTTTGCTCTCTTTCCGTCTCCCGTTCTCTTTCTCTCACGCACTCCGTCTCCTTCGTTTGCTCGCTGGCTCTTTCTTATGTTCTCTCTCTGTTTTTGTCCTCCACTCGCTCAATCCCTCTTCATCTGGCTCTCTCTCTTCCTGTATCTGGTTTTTCTATATTACTGGAGAGCAGTCATTGAAGCGCATTAGATCGGGCTGCGTTTGTCTGAAAGCACAATCCCATACAGCTGGCTAGACATACACACAAACACACACACACACACACACACAGAAAGGGAGGATGGAAGGAAGAGGGAACGATGGAGGGCAAGGAGGAGGGGTCTCATTACAATATGCAGAACTGGTAAATCACCCACATCCATCATAATACAGTGCCGTAATGTCCTCTGGCTGGTGGCTGAATATCTGATAGATCTGTGGGCCTTTACACAGCCTCTCAGACATCCATCTGTGTTGATGAGAATCTGGGCCCGGGGTCGACGAGGGATAGGCCGTCTACCTTCTGGTGCACACATGCCCACAGCGAGGGCTGGAACACCAGGACCAAAGTTTCCGATATGACCTAACACATGTACACGCACAGACATACAAACACACACACACACAGTTCCACAACACATACTGTGGATGTCTAGTTGTTTTGTAGTGTAGTAAAGGGTGTGAGTGCTGAAAGCATTTGAGTAGAGGAATGATGATGCTGACCTGTCTGCCCTGCCCTGCTCTGCCCTCTCAGCCTACGTGGATCTGTCACCTGTGTTCCTGCACTACTTTGTCTCAGGTAACTCTAGAAGGTATAGACCCAGTAAGATCCCTAGAGAGACACCCCAGTACTAATCCCTGTAGGAGTCTAGAGAGACACCCTAGTACTAATCCCTGTAGGAGTCTAGAGAGACACCCTAGTACTAATCCCTTTAGCAGCCTAGTACCCCACACCCTAACACCCCATCCGGAGGGGGGTGCTGAAGGAGGAGGAGAAAGAGGGGGGAGTGGAGGAGATGCCGTGAAGATCCAGCATATCGTTTTAAACCAGAACTCGTTCTGGGCCTAATTCTGCCTCTGATTGCATCCCTACGCTGTGATGAGTCTGGCCGACCCCTGACGCACATCTGTTTGATTTCCAACACATTGATTCATAAATCCTCCCAACCTCCCTCTGCGGTGTCTTCCTCAGCCACTGATACACTGAGGCACATTGGCTTTGTTTTGTCAATCTTTTTTTTGGTTTTGTAAGAAAAAAATGTTTTACTCCAACAGCTGATTGTGAGCGATTGCATCCACAATACTCTTTTAATTAGTATAGAGAATAAATTGGTTGTGCATGCCTTTTTCCCTAATTGGTTTTTCCTCAGCTTGGATTTAATTGGGCTGCAGCAGTGTTTATTGATCTCTTTTGATGCGCTTTAATTAGGATAATTTTATATATTTATTTTAAACGTGACAACTTAGTTTAGTCTTTGAAAGTTGTGTTTTTTTAGGGGGGGGGGGGGGGGCGGGGTGTTATGAGGCCCTAGCTTACTGCAGCAAAACTACTGTACAGTCCTCAGTCTGCCTTGGTGATACTGGACTAGTGCCTTGTCAATTGTCCACAAGTTTGTGTGAGTGTTTGTGTGTGTGTGTGTGAGTGAGTGTGTGTGTGTATATCTTTTGGCACGTGTGTGTGTGTGTGTACACCTGCCTACTCTCCTCCTGCACCCACTGTGCAGTGTGACACCTCTCTCTTCCTGGCAGGGGGTAACTTCACTCTGGCTGAACTGGGGGTGTGCGAGCCGGCCGCGCCCCCCCACCCCGTGGCGCCCCCCCACCCCGCCTCGCCCTACTGCCCCGACCTGGCGCTGCTCCACAGGGGCTTCACGCTCAGCGCCGCCTCCGACGCCGACTCGGACCCCGAGGGCCCGCTGTCCCCTGAGAGGGCCATCCAGCTGTGGGCGGGGCCAGGAGGCGGGGTCAAGTCCCGGCGCAGCTCGGGCGTGTCCAGCCGGGAGAACTCCGCCCTCACGCTCACGGACTCAGACAATGACCACAAGTCAGACGACGAGTCAGGTAGGAGAGACGGAGGGAGGGAGGGAGAAGGGGGGAGGGGGGGGAGGGAGGGAGGGTGTTTGAGAGAAAGATTGTGTGGGGAAGTGGAGGGGGGTGGGGCTCATGAGAGAGCCTGAGTGGAGGAGGGAGGGGATGGAGGAGGGAGGGGATGGAGGAGGGAGCTGAGAGGCACTTGGAGACACTTGAGTGCGAGTGAAGGTGAAAAGAGCAGGAGAATGCAGATCAACGAGGTGATGAGGGGGAACGAAGAGCTGAGATGCAGGATGGAGCGTGTGAAAGGGTGTGTGTGTGTGTGTGTGTGTTAGAGCGTGTGTGTGTGTTAGAGCGTGTGTGTGTGTGTGTGTTAGAGCGTAAGTGAACTCATCTACATTCCACGGATGAACTACAGATGTTTGGTAACCAAACCCACGTGCATGTACAGTATTAATGTGTGTGCGGTGCCTGTATGCTGTGGATTTGACCTCAGGCCGCATTATACACTATTAATCCAGTCACCGTGTTCCCACATCCGTGTTTACACAAACTACACCTTCCCCTCAACTTGCCTCCCCTCCGACACGTTGAAGGTTCACAGTGTTCCTGGAGCTCACAGGTTCAGTAGGACATGTGACACCCAGTGTGCCTGGTGGCTAGGAGCTGGGTTGGAAGAGACACACCTGTGAGCCTCAGAGCCGACTTGCTGAACCAAAATGATCAACTGTTGGCTCCGACTGAAAGTGTTGAATTCCAAAATTGGCGCGCCTATCTCTCTTTCTGTGTGTCTGTGAAGCACCAAAGCGATATAGACTCACCTTGGGAGTGTGTGTGAGGGTGTGTGTGTGGGGCGGGGAGAGGGGGGGCGGGGGGGGGGGGGGGGTTAGGGGAAGGAGAGCTACTTCTCTCAGCAACTTTTGTTTTATCTGGAACTTCCTGTTTCCGTGTTAATCTCGCTCCGGCGCAAAGCCGCTTTCTCCGGAGGCGCCAATGGAGGTTAACGAGGAGGGGATTGGTAGAAAAAACAACAGGCTCATTAATTGAATTCTCACCGCCGCCGTATCATAGGCCGTATCGGGCGCCGTGGCAGCCGTGAGACACTGGCGTCGGAGGAAGCGGCGGCGATGGCAGCCCCTGACGACTGATCAAACTACTCAACACCTATTAAACACGTCGAAGAACACCTTCCGCCTGTGCCTTCTTCATCCAGACGCTCGATAATTGCTTTGTGGTTAATTACCAAGCTAATCTCCCACGCACAGATAGCAGCTAGCGCAGATACCTGCCTGCCTGTCTGTCTGCCTGTCTGCATGTTTGTCTGGTTTATTGTCTGTCTGGCTTACTGTCTGTCTGGCATCTGTCAGGGGCCCTTCATCAGTGAGGTATTTATGAACGTGAGAAGCTTGTTCAGGAGATCAACAACACCTGGAGATCCAAGTCCTACTGATCCAGTAACCTATCACAGCAGAGCAGATCTCAGTCCTACTGATCCAGTAACCTATCACAGCAGAGCAGATCTCAGTCCTACTGATCCAGTAACCTATCACACCAGAGCAGATCTCAGTCCTACTGATGCAGTAACCTATCACAGCAGAGCAGATCTCAGTCCTACTGATCCAGTAACCTATCACAGCAGAGCAGATCTAAGTCCTACTGATCCAGTAACCTATCACAGCAGAACAGATCTCAGTCCTACTGATCCAGTAACCTATCACAGCAGAGCAGATCTCAGTCCTACTGATCCAGTAACCTATCACAGCAGAGCAGATCTCAGTCCTACTGATCCAGTAACCTATCACAGCAGAGCAGATATCAGTCGTACTGATGCAGTAACCTATCACAGCAGAGCAGATCTCAGTCCTACTGATCCAGTAACCTATCACAGCAGAGCAGATCTCAATCCTACTGATCCAGTAACCTACCACAGCAGAGCAGATCTCAGTCCTACTGATCCACTACCCTCTGACAGTGTAACACACTCCAGTCAACGTGTGTGCATGAATGCTGCACGGACGCGTGTCTGTACGCGTGTGTGCATGTGGGAGTGCATGTGCGTATGTGCGCGCCTCGGAGGGAGGCCTATTAATAGTGTGTGACTGACACAGCATAGACAGACAGAGGAACAGCATCAGGAACACACGCTAACAAAAACAACAGCAACGTGCCAAAACACAAGTCTTCCACACCTCTCACATATCTGTTTGCCTCTAACGAGACTTTCAAGTTTCTCCTCCGCCTCCTCCTCTCCTTCCTCCTCTCCCCGTCTCCTCCTTGGTTTGTAGAAGGCGTCTCTTCCATTGCTCGATTGCTACAGTGACACTTGCCTGTTTGATTGGCAGGTGTCAAAGTGTCTGTTTTATTGTGTGTTTTCTGTGTGTGTGTTCTGTGCGCGTGTGCTCGGAGTGTGTGTGTGTGTGTGTGTGTTTATAAATAACTTCATGTTGATTGTAATAGTAAACAAACCTGTTTACAGTGATAGAGTAATTAATGACACTGAGAGAAGCAAGATTCTTAAACTGCAAATGAATCTGTATCACATCTGTATGTTTACTACTTCTAATGATGGTGTACAGAGAGCGACATAAACCCCAAACCCACACTGGTGAGTCAGGTGTGGGCGGAGGATTGGTCTTTGGCGTTGGGTAAACAGATGCCTGTTTCAGCCCCTCACCTTGAGCGAGAGAGCTCAGCAGCGTATGTGTTCAGGATTATCATTCGTCCTCTACCTCTCTCTCTCGCTCTCTCTCTCTCAATCACTTGCTCGCTTTCTTACTTTCCTTCTCGCTTTTCCTCTCTTTCTGCCTCCCCACATTTCTATTTTCTATCCTCTCTCTCATTCAAGTCCTCCTTTGTCTGACATAGAGCTGGCATGCTAAGAATGCAGCTTTTGAGAGGACACCAGACACTGTTGTGATCATGATCCCCTTTCCTTGCAAAACAAAACCATGGAATATAATTGAGTCATGTTACCTCTGATGTGTCTGTGTTTATGTGTTTGCGTGTGTGTGTGTGTGTGTGTGTGTGTGTGTGTGTGTGTGTGTGTGTGTGTGTGTGTGTGTGTGTGTGTGTGTGTGTGTGTGTGTGTGTGTGTGTGTGTGTGTGTGCAAGTGCGTGTGTGCTTGCGTTGATCCAACCTGATACATTTTAAAAGTTCTACTTAAACCCTGAATACAGTTAAACTTCATTTCTGCACTGAATAAAATCATAAAAGCCCCTTTTTATTGTTGCTTCTGGAGACTATTAAAGCAGAAGAGCCTGGAACATTGACTTGGCAGAGAGAGGAGAAGCAGAGTTTATCCAGCCAACACAACCAGACCAGCGTGGAACAGAACTACCTGTTTTCATTGGCCCTGACCGGGGGGAGGAGATTTACTGTGGCGTTGTGCGCAGCCCCATAAAGGGCCCGTCTGGGAACACAGGCGGGAGAAAAGGAGAGCTTGTAAATCCCCCCCCGGCAGCCCCCGCTACCCCAATCCAAACTGCATTGATCAGTAGAGAGAATGATTAAAACATGCCTTCGATGAAATAAGAGCCCAGGCTCCAACAGTGATTTACACGTGCCGTTGAGACCATGCTTTACAACTTCACAGTGTGTGTGTGTATGTGTGCGTGTGTATGAGTGTGTGTCGTCCGTTAACTCTACTTAACAAAACTAAAGCTAAACAATAGCCTTTGTTTTTGCGTGCTGAAGTCCTGTTTACACTTGATGAACACTGCCAAAATCATGGCTGTTTCTTCAGACCTACCTACACATTCTCTCCCTGCACCGCCTGGTTTACAGTCTGTTTCTTCAGACCTACCTACACATTCTCTCACTGCACCGCCTGGTTTACAGTCTGTTTCTTCAGACCTACCTACACATTCTCTCCCTGCACCGCCTGGTTTACAGTCTGTTTCTTCAGACCTACCTACACATTCTCTCCCTGCACCGCCTGGTTTACAGTCTGTTTCTTCAGACCTACCTACACATTCTCTCCCTGCACCGCCTGGTTTACAGTCTGTTTCTTCAGACCTACCTACACATTCTCTCCCTGCTCCGCCTGGTTTGCTGTCTGTTTCTCTGCCTGGCTCCTGCCATCAACTTAGGGCTTGCGTGGGCTCCTTCTCCACACATCTCTACCTCCTCATTCAGTCTCTCCCTCCACGCTCCTTGTGTTCTCCTCTTATGCCTCCCCTCCACCTGCCTCATTCCTCTGCCCCATTTATCCCTCCATCCCTCTTTCCTCTCCTCCATTCCCCCAGCCCTCTCTACCTCCCCCATCCTATCCCTCCACCCATCCCTCCATCCCTCTTTCCTCTCCTCCACTCCCCCAGCCCTCTCTACCTCCCTCATCCATCCCTCCATCCATCCCTCTATCCCTCCATCCCTCTTTCCTCTCCTCCAGCCCTCTCTACCTCCCCCATCCCATCCCTCCATCCCTCCCCCTCCTCCCATCTGGGCGCGTGGATAATAAATCACAGGGACCAATGTGACGGACGTGACGGGACGTATTAATCTTTAATTAGGAAATGAAAAGGTGCTGCTAAATTTAGCCTGGCCTTTCTCCTAACCCCGCCCCTGTCTGCCAGTACAGCAGACACATCTCCCTGTCTCTCCCTGTCTCTCTGTCTTTCTTTGCATGTCCTCTATCTCTGTCTCTGTCTCTGTCTGTCTCTCTCTCTCTCTCTCTCTCCATTTCTCTCTCTCACTCCCTCTCTCCCTCTGTATTCTCTCCTTTTCTGCCTGTCTCTCACCAAACCGCGCACACACACACATTAACCCTCCCAGTACAAAGCTGGAGATCTCACTGAGTTACAGCTTCATGATGTGACTTCTAACCCATTCCAAACAACAAGGCCATCACAGCTGTTAGAGTCTCAGCATTGGCTTTCATTTGAGTGTATAACTGACAAAGGGCCCTTGTGTGTGTGCCTGTCTGCGCGTGTGTGTCAGAAAGGCTGAAGGTATTGCTGCATGATTGAGTTAGTAGACTGCGACGCAGGGTGTGAAGGCCTCTACAGTGGTCTAACAAAATTAGTATCCTGTGATGATGATGGTGTGTTAGAACAACACTGACAGCCATATAGCTACTTACACTAAAGTGTGTGTGTGTGTGTGTGTGTTTGCTAACATTGCTTTTTCTACACTTCACAGCAGCTTAAATGCCAAGGACTTTTCATTGATGTTTAGAGAGTCTTTTCTCGTAAAGAAAGCAACAAAGGTTGACTAGTGTTGGTCACACGCAGACACACACACACTTATTGGGGTGTAAATTGTTTTATAGAGGACTTGCTACTTCTTGCTTCTTTCTCAGAGATAAAGTGAATTTGGAAAGCAACCCTCTGTTTAGAGTCTGTGTTTTGATTGGCTGTACTGATACACACTCTCTCTCTCTCTCTCTCTCTCTCTCTCTCTATTCTCTCTCTCTCTCTCTCTCTCTCTCTCTCTCTCTCTCTCTCTCTCTCTCTCTCTCTCTCTCTCTCTCTCTCTCTCTCTCTCTCTCTCCCTCTCTCTCTCTCTCTCCTCTCTCTCCTCACACACACAAACACACAGATTTGTCTGATCATGAACACATTCTTATTCTGTTTCTCTGACTCAATAAATACATTGTAGGAATAAATCTAATGTTGGCTTGAATGGAGGAGGAAAAAGCCACGCGCAGACGTTCGGCTCTCTTTAATAAAATGGCGGGATATCGATCAGAGACGGCTGATGCTGATTCATACATGGGAATGGAAGGCGGGGAGGGAGGGAGGGCGGGGGAAGGGGGGGGCAAAGAGATGGAGAGGAAGAGAGAAAGGATAGAAAGGATAGTGGACAAAGAGATGATTGTGTGACGTGAGGATGAAAAGCGAATCATTTCCCTTTTCGTGAACCGTACACAATGCACCTAGTGCACGGAAACACTGTCTGTCCGCGTGAGTGTGTGTGTGCCACTGTTTGGCCACTTACACATCAACCCAGGGTGCTGTCTGGTCATGCTGTCTGGATCACCATGGTAATTAACTCCTGTAGGAGAGAGGCAGATTGAATAGAAGCTCAATAGACCGATATGACTGGGATCCCAGAGTGAGTTCATCTCAGGTGTCCTGTCATACAAGCCTGTACCTCTGGGTAATGCTGCTGAAACGTTTGATCAATTCAAGAAATATCTCAGACATGAAGTGCCTATCTAGGATGTTTACAGTTTGTGTGTGTGTGTTTTAGTGGGTGGGTGTGAGAATTGGTGTGGATGTGTGAGAATACTGTATGTATTGTGTGTGTGTGTGTGGTCTTGTTTAACCTCCACTATGGAGATAAAATGTCCGCACAAGTATAGTGAAACTTGACAAACTTGACATTGTGGGGTCTTTCTTCTTAACATGCTTTTTTTCAGGGGGGTTTAGTTTTGGATTTAGTGTTAACATTACAATTCCATTAAGGCAAACGGTTATGGATAGGAGTTAGTGGTTAGCGATGACACCGTTTTGAATGAGGGTGAATGGTCAGGCCCTATTCGATAGAAAATCAACATGTCTGTGTGTGTGTGTGAGTGTGCGTTTCTGTTAGGGGATCTGTCTGTGAGGTCCAGGTCGGTCCCGTCTCCAAGGGCAACGCAGCTGAAATATGACAGTGTCTGGAGCTGAACCACAGACTAAGACAGTGCTAATGGAGAATTTACCAAACTCTACTGGCTTATCATCCTTCTACAGCTTAGCCAGGGGTCTGGGTGTGTGTGTGTGTTTGTGTGTGTGTGTGTGTGTGTGTGTGTGTGCGTGTGTGTGTGCGCGCACGCGCGCGAGCATAATGTGTGTGTCTGTGAGACTATGAAAGAGAGAGAGAGAGAGAGAGAGAGAGAGAGAGAGAGAGAGTGAGAGAGAGAGAAGAGAGAGTGATAGAGAGGCAGTAATGACTTATGACTTACAATTTATGTGTGTGTGAGAGACTAAGAGAGAGACAGACAGACGGACTGAGAGAGTGAGAGAGTCGCAGTAATGACTTATCATTTCTGTATGTGTGCGACTATGGGAGAGCGAGACCGAGCGACACAGAGGGAGAGCGAAAGGGAGAGAGTCGCAGTAATGACTTATCATTTCTGTGTGTGTGGAGTTAGAACGTCCTGTGGTTGTTTAATGGGCTCTACTTTACCACTAATGAAGACAGCAAGATCCACATGAGAGGATTAGAGAGAGGGACAGGAAAGGAGGCAGGGAGGGAGGGAGGGAGGGAGGGAGGGAGGGAGGGAGGGAGGGAGGGAGGGAGGGAGGGAGGGAGGGAGGGAGGGAGGGAGGGAGGGAGGGAGGGAGGGAGGGAGGGAGGGAGGGAGGGAGGGAGGGAGGGAGGGAGGGAGGGAGAGTTATGTTTAGCCAGAGGTTCATTTTTTTTCTTTCCTTTTCCCATTTGCTTTTCTTCTTCACCTCCACTGCACGCTCATCTGTTTCTTTATGTTCTTTTCTGTCCTGTTCTCTCCCTCCATCGTCCCCTCTCTCCCAGCCTACCTAGAGGATGACGAGGATGAGGAGGAGGATGACCGCTTTGGTGGTATCACCAGTAAGTTTGCTCGAGTCTCTACAGGCCTCTCTCGGTTTCTCTATCTATCTATCTACTCTGTGTGTGTGTTTGTGTGTGTGTGTGTCTCTCTCTCTCTCCTCCTGTCTCTCTCTCTGTGTCTGTGCCTGTGTGAGTGTGTGTGTTTTTTGAATATTTTGTATATGTGCGCGTGCGTGCTAGAACAGGATGCTTTGATTCGTCTTGCACGATCAAAGCGCAGACTTTGGACATGATGCAACACACACTGCCGTGTGTGACATGAGAGCTTCTACGTCTGTTTGTTTACTTCAAAACCAAGAGAAAAAGAAGGGATGGTAGAACCATGAATAATTTAAATTGTGACACAACTTCATGTGGGGTGAAAAAATCTTTCACCTCAATGTATTCACACATACACCCACACACACACAATTACGCTTACACACGTGCACGCACTGGCATACACTGACTTTAATCCCAAACACACACACACATCGGAATGCTGATGTTTTATTGAGTGGTCATTTTACACTGGATCCTCTCCCTTTTCTACCAATGAGCATGTTCAGATGAACAGATGAGGACTGTGCTGAGGGGGGGGGGCGGGGGGAGGAGGAGAGAGTCAGGAGGAGAAGGGAGTGGAAGGACTATGAGGAGAAGAGAGTGAAGGAGGCCCAGATTAGCCCCACCGTCTATGATGACGAGTCTGGATTATCCTCCTGTGCCTCTGCCTGTGTGTGTGTGTTTGTGTGTGTGTGTGTGTGCACAGTTCGAGCCCATGCCAGGCTCAGAGGGAGAACCACCACAGCAGGGGGGGCAGGGCACAGTGCCACACCCACCAGGGGAGAGTGTGTGTGTGTGTGTGTGTGTGTGTGTGTGTGTAGTAGGACACTGCCAGATTTGCATACACCTACATGCCTTCAGCCCCCTCACTAACATGCATCCACCACACAAACACCCATGGCATGTGCACCATACACACACACACACACACACACACCACACACAGGCTCGGTACAAGTGAGGCAGGTGGGATGACTGGTATTGACTCATGGACCCCATGGTGAGCCAGGCATGTGGAGGTATGTGGGTGCGCGTTTTGTGTGCATGGAGAGGAGGCATGTTCTAAGTCATTGTGATGTTATCGTAGAACTGCTTAGCTTCATCTCGAGTTAACATGCTATACCTTCTCCCCTGTCCCCATCTCTCAATACCTATGTTCTCATTATAAGTGATTGATGATTCTCCCCACAGTGTGTGCGTGCGTACGCAGGGAGAGAGAAAGAGGAGGAGAGTGTGGACAGCTAGAGGAGAGAGAGAACTAGAGAGGACAGAGAGAGAGAGAGAGAGAGAGAGAGAGAGAGAGAGCAAGGGGAGGACAGAGAGGGAGAGGACAGAGAGAGAGAGAGAGAGAGAGAGAGAGAGAGATGAGAGAGAGAGGAGAGAGAGAGAGAGAGAGAGAGGGGGGGGGGGGGGGACAGGTCGAGGAGAGAGCTACAGAGAGCCGACTGACTAGTTGGATGCTTCATGCTCCCTGGCTGGTATCTAATCCAGACCAATCTATAATCACCCTGCTGTCCCATTGATCCCAGCCCTGCTCTGTGCAGTCTGGCCTGGCCTGTCTCCACACACAGCACAATGAGTTTTGGAGCGAGAAGATGGACAGTAAGGAACTGGGATCTCCTGCGATCTATGTGTGTGTGCGTGTGTGTATGGAGACGTGTGTGTGTATGGAGATGTGTGTGTGTGTGTGTGTATGGAGATGTGTGTGTGTGTGTTGGATGAGGGAAGGAACGTGTGTATCTTGTCAAGGCTTCAGTACCACCTGTCGACACACACATTCACATTTATGTTCCTTCTGCCGACGCTTTTATCCAAGCGACGTAAAAATAGTGCATCCACACACACACACACACACACACACAGAGAGAGAGATACCTGCATGTATGAACTAACATGCTGAAACACCTCTACATACAGCTCACCTCTGACACCTACACAGCTACATATGCAGCCCCAGATGTGTCCTTTTCAGCTGGGGTTAACCAAGGCTCCATGGCGAGGCTTGCTGTAATCACTGGATTTAATAGGATTTCCTCATCACAGACTTCAAAGCATCAGACCTTGTCAGGCTTGGCTGGAGATTGGTGAGTGTGTGTGTGTGGTCTGGTTTAACCACCCTTGTGGGGACCAGAAGTAATTTGACCTTGTAGGGACATTTCCTCAGCCTCCACAACTTCAAGTGCTATTTCTAGCGGGGTTAGGATTTGAATTAGTGTTTGGATTAGAATTACATTAAGGGTTAGGGTTTAGGGATGACCCGATTTGGAGTGAATTGTCGGTCCTTACAAGGATAGAAAATCTAATCTGACTACGTGTATGTGAGTGCATGCACATAGCTTTCTGCGTGTGGGTTTGTGCGTGTGTGTGGGCTTATCCATTATCTGTGTGTCTTCGCGCATGTGTGTGATCCTGCAAGTGCACGTGTGTGTGCAACCTGAAACCCCAGCCAAATCAATGTATGGACATCAAAGAGCCATGGGCAGTCATCAAAAGCTCATTGTTCAGCAGAAACACAGCAGTGTACATGTCAATAGTCCTACTCACAGCCCCGCCCCCCTCAGTCGATGGCCGCTTTAATAGGCTCTCTTTGTGAGGGAGCCAGTGTCAAATAGCAGAGAGAGAGCAGATGGATAAATCCATAGGAGACTCTAACTCCTGATTGAGCCGGTCCACCTATTCCGGACCCTTGTTTTGGTGAACTCCTAGAAATGAGCTAATCGTCTGAGGTTTCGGCCTTAATCTTGCGTCTCGTTCATGGAGATGGGGACAGGGTGTTCTAGACCGCCCCCCCCCCACACACACACACACACACCCTCCGGAGTCGTATCATGTCTGGTATTAAGCCCACACATTGATCCTAGAGACAGGAGAAAGGAAACCTCCAAGGTTTCAGCTCTCTGCTGGATGTGGTGTTTAAGATATACTGTATCTCTGCTCTCTTCTCCTCTGCACTGGATTCATTCATCACCCCCCCCCCCAGACACACACACACACACACGGACACACACACACTCCAGATCAATAGTATGACCCAGTCACCCCTAACAGAGATCAATGGGTCGCTCCAGACACCCCTGCTCTGTCATCACTATCTGGACATTTAGGAACCACAGATACATAATGCTGTCAACACCCCCAACCTCCAACTCGAACCCTCCCCGAAGCGCCCCCCCTGACAGTAACCTCCAACACCCCCTTCATCACCAGGGAATAACCTCCAGCCTCCGACCCTAACTCTGACCCCACCCCTGACTCAGCAGAAACCATGTCCCTGCCTGGTTCAATGGAGGTGCATGGTTCTGAAGTCATGGACCTTGGCCAGCACACCTCTCTCTCTGGGTGTATGGATATACCCGTTCACCCCTAAACTCTATTACTGGGCCTCCACAAGTATCTGAACCGCTCACAGATCAATTGACCAGTAGTGGACAGCTGATTGCTGGAAGGTCATTGGTTCCCTGTCCTTAACCAATGGCAGACAGTGTATGTCCTTGCCTGACGGTGTAGCTGAGGTGAAACAGACAATCTGCACATGTTCGCTTGTTGTCCTCTGCGCTTACCTCCTTCTAACTCTCTCTCTCTCTCTCCCTCTCTCTGTCCGCCATCTCTCTCTCCATCCTTTCTCTTTTTCTTGACCACGTCTCCCTCCCTTCCTTTCTCCCTCCATCTCCTCCTTTCATATTAATCTCCACCCTGTCTCTCTCTCTCTCTCTCTCTCTCTCTCTCTCTCTCTCTCTCTCTCTCTCTCTCTCTCTCTCTCTCTCTCTGTCTCATCGTTATTGAGGTGAAGAGGCACGAGGTCTCCAGATTCAGACGTACTTTTATCCATCCTTGTGTCTCACCACGTTCCCACATCCTTTGTGCTTGTTTTGCATTGTTTTCTTCTTCATCTATGTCAGTAGAGATGCATTCCCTTTGACTTCTTCTGTGTGTGTGTGTGTGTGTGTGTGTGCGCACACGTGTGTCTCCCCCTCCTGACAGCATGTCAACACCTGTGAGACATGACTGATCGACTCCATGAGCACACCTCTCCCTTTCTTCCTTCTTTCTCCTTTGCTGTCAGTCTTCCTTATGTTCTCTCTTTACTATCTCTCTCTCTCTCTCTCTCTCTCTCTCTCTCTCTCTCTCTCTCTCTCTCTCTCTCTCTCTGTGTGTGTCTCAGTACTCCCTCTCAGTTCTCTCTCTGTTTGTTCTCTATCTTTTGAATCCTTCTCACTTTCTTTGTCTCTCTCTCTCTCTCTTTCTAGCTCTCTCTCTCTCTCTCCTCTGTGTTTTAATGGTCTCTCTCCCTTTTATCACGCCCACTTCCAAACTCTGCCGAAACACACCACGCTTCACGTTCGTCGGCGGAGAAACGAAGGAGGAAACTCCTCTTTCACTTTCCTTTGATGTTCCCCTCATCCATCTGATCCCTCTTTCCCAATGTCAGAGTCGTTTTTGAAGCACGAGGTACTGCATAGAGATGTGTGATGTACAGCCAGTGGCAAACCTGACAAGTCAGTGACGCTAAAATAACCATCAAGGCCTTCACACACACACACACACACACCGCCTTGCTCTCTCTTACATACATGCGCACACTTTTCCTGCGCACTGTCATAAACACGACACACACACGCACTCTTCACAGACCGACACAGACCCTTCGCACACACGCACGGTATATCTGCATGACATGCAACATAAACATGAGCACATACTCTCTCTTTCACGCACACACGCTCCCTCGCGCTCTCGTTCTCGAAAGGGTGGGTAATTATGCCTAAGTGTGCTTGACTCTGTATGTTAAGAGCACGCACGCACGCGCCCTCTAGCATTTTGAGGTTCATGCTCTGTTGTACGACTCCAGCCTAGTGGAGCTCCTTCTTAATCAGGGCACACAGAGACACACACACACATACATACATACAGTGGAGGACATGTGTTGGGATGGTGATAGAGTGTTGGCAGACAAACAGCAGACGCTGTTATTCTACATCAAACGTCTCGGAGCCGAATCTTGCTTTTATGCGTTTACACACACACACAAGCACACACACATACACACAAACACACATACCCGCATAGACAAATTTTTCTGATCTAGCAGCCAAAACCCAGACTCAAGCAGGCTAACTAACACAGACATGCATACATGTACACAAACACACACATCCACACACACCTGGGAATTGCACTTTAAGTGTTCCATGTCTGCTTTTTCAAAATCCCTCAGTTGCGGTTACACACTCCTACACCCCTGGTTACACACTCCTACACCCTTGGTTACACACTCCTACACCCCTGGTTACACACTCCTACACCCCTGGTTACACACTCCTACACCCCTGGTTACACACTCCTACACCCTTGGTTACACACTCCTACACCCCTGGTTACACACTCCTACACCCCTGGTTACACACTCCTACACCCTTGGTTACACACTCCTACACCCTTGGTTACACACTCCTACACCCCTGGTTACACACTCCTACACCCCTGGTTACACACTCCTACACCCCTGGTTACACACTCCTACACCCTTGGTTACACACTCCTACACCCCTGGTTACACACTCCTACACCCTTGGTTACACACTCCTACACCCCTGGTTACACACTCTCCTACACCCTTGGTTACACACTCCTACACCCTTGGTTACACACTCCTACACCCCTGGTTACACACTCCTACACCCTTGGTTACACACTCCTACACCCCTGGTTACACACTCCTACACCCCTGGTTACACACTCCTACACCCCTGGTTACACACTCCTACACGCCTGGTTACACACTCTCCTACACCCCTGGTTACACACACTCCTAAACCTCTGGTTACACACTCTCCTACACCCCTGGTTACACACACTCCTAAACCTCTGGTTAGTGGTCACACACTTCTACACACCTGGTTACACACTCCTACACCCTTGGTTACACACTCTCCTACACACCAGGGTGCTTGTTGCATCAGCATCACTATGCAAATGCTGCCAGCAGGCAACAAGTGTCAACATTAGCTTTGTGCTTTTTGTGTTTGGCAAGGGTGTATGTGTGTGTGTGTGTTGATTTGCATGTGTGCTGCTGTTTGCTGTGTGTGTGTGTGTTCCTGGAGTGTATTTTAAAGTGTATTCTTCCATGCGTTCATTTCCATAGGTTGACAGCTCCCTCCTCCTCTGGGCTGCAGTGAGAGATAGAACCTGTAACGCCCTGCGACACAGTCTTACTTTTCATTTTCTTTCCTTTTCACGCAACTCTCAAGGACAATATAAAAAGAGATATTAAAATAGGTTATTAAAAAAGTTGTTTTTGCATTACAATAACTATGTGCTACATCTTTCTGATAATCATATTTCGTCAAGGTGTAGCTAATACCGACACGCGCGCTCGCACACACAGAGACACATACTCTCACACGGTAATCCACTCCCCTACATAAAGGAAATTAAAAGCAGCCTTTCTGATGTGAGTGTGTGTGTGAGGGTTGAATAATGCATGCTGATGTGATCAGAGATTGGGGGGGGGAGATTTGGTCGTCCCAGACATCAGATTAGATGGAGCGATATGCCGCCCGCATGATTGATAGCAGGACGATGATTCATATGTCGATGAGGTCTGAGGAATGTTCTGGACCGAGCTGGGTCTGGACTGGGGACAGGAGCGGTTTTGTCGAGCAGAGCCCTGTAAACATACACACACTCGCTGGTAGGCCTTAAAGGCTTAGTGACACACCCACACACATTTACAAAGACTAAAACACCCATCCCACACACCCAACCCCACACTGCCCTCACCTTGACTTTAGACTGGATAGAGGTGATAAGATGCGGTATTGATTCCCAGCCGTTTTGTTGTGTGTGTGTTTGTTTGTTCTCGTGTGTGTGCGTGGGGTCACCAGGGGACAAGGCTGTACCCTCAGATTGTGTGAGCGTGTGTGTGTGTGTGTGCGCGCGCGCGTGTGTCCACACTGGCCGCTCCTCTGGAGAAAGTTGGTCCGCCCCCTCTGCCCTTCAAAGTCATTTGGAATTCATCTGTGTGCCTGACCCTGACAGCTGTTTATTTTCTCTCTCTAGAGAGCTGGAGAGGGAGAGAGAGAGGGGGGGGCGAAACAGAGAGAGGGAGTTAGAGAGGGAGTTAGAGAGAGAGTTAGAGAGAGAGAGAGAGAGAGAGAGAGAGAGAGAGAGAGAGAGAGAGAGAGAGAGAGAGAGAGAGAGAGCGAGAGCGAGAGCGAGAGCGAGAGCGAGAGACAGAGACAGAGACAGAGACAGAGACAGAGACAGAGACAGAGACAGAGCGAGAGACAGAGACAGAGACAGAGACAGAGACAGAGACAGAGACAGAGAAAGCAAAACAGAAAGAGAAAAAGGGACATGGAGAAAGAGAGAGCGGAAGAAATTCAAAAGAACAACGAGAGAGAGCAGAGTTAACCGATCTGATGAGGTGATAGTTTGCGAGTGAGGCAAAGAGAAGCAAATAGATGGAGAGTTAACTGGAAGGATTACAGAAAGCCAGGGCCCGCCTTGAACCAGCACCACCACGACGGTGTCACAATGGCCTTCACAAACCTCAGGGGCCATGCATCTTTATCTACTGTGACACAGGCACTCAACTGGACTGACTCTCAGGTCCTCAGAGGACCCTGGGCTTGACCAGGGAGAGGAGGCAGACAGAGAGAGAGAGACGGAGATGGAGGAAGACAGGGAGAGAGAGAGAGAGAGTTGGAGGGAGAGAGGGAGGGAGAGAGGGAGGGGAGAGGGGGAGAGTGGGAACGAGGGTGACAGAGAGAGAATGCTATTTAAGCACAACATTTTCAGCTGTTGCCGGCCCCAGTGGAGGGATGAGGGAATAATGGAGGGATGGAGGAGGGCCTTGTTACACAGTAGAACGGTGAACAACGATGGAGGGATCCTGAGAGACGGGGCGAAGGAGTCAGAGGGCAGAGGAGAGAAAGAAAAGAAGGATGGCGTAAGACAGGAGGGGCGGGGATAAATGGAGGGAAGAGAGAGATGTCGGGGGAAAGGTGCTTTTCTATTTTTACATCTCTCCATCTGGGAGCCTCCTCATCTGTTCATTCTATCCATCATAGTGACACTCCTCTGCACACCTCTCCTCTCCTCTGCTCTCCTCTGCACTCCTCTTCTCTGCTCTCCTCTGCTCTCCTCTCCTCCGATCTCCTCTTCTCTCCTCTCCTCCTCTCCTCTCCTCTTCTCTCCTCTCCTCCTCTCCTCTTCTCCTCTCCTCTGCTCTTCTCTTCTCTTCTCTTCTCTTCTCTCCTCTCCTCTCCTCTCCTCTTCTCTTCTCCTCTCCTCTGCTGTCCTCTTCTCTCCTCTCCTCTGCTCTCCTCTTCTCTCCTCTCCTCTGCTCTCCTCTTCTCTTCTCTTCTCTTCTCTTCTCTCCTCTCCTCTGCTCTTCTCTCCTCTCCTCTGCTCTCCTCTTCTCTTCTCTTCTCTTCTCTTCTCTTCTCTCCTCTCCTCTGCTCTCCTCTGCGCTGCTCTGCTCTCCCTCTCTAGACATGCTGTAAAGTACACACACTCAAACACACAGAGATACTGTACACACACACACGCACAGCTTTTGTGGTTTGTCTCATGTTGTCACAAGCAATTAATTTGGCCATAGCTTCTCTGTATTGATCTGTGTGAGATAAGCAGTGTAATCTATTCAGCCTGGTACAAAGACAACCGTTATGACCAGCTTTCACTGGGACACACACACACACATACATAGAATAGAGAAACAGAGAAAGGCTGGAAATCAATCCTATGTTAACGTGCTGTTCTCTTCCTGGAATACTCATGCACACGCCATCTGCAAACACTCTTTTTTTGATTTTGTGTGTGTGGAAACAGAGAGAGAGAGACATTTTGCCATCTAATGAAAGTGGACTTGAGTCTTAAAGGGTAGGAACCACAAATACTTTTGTCATGAGTTCATCCTTGGAGTGTGTGTGTGTGTGTGTTGTATGTGCCTGTTTGCTTTTGTATACATCTATATTTTATTCCTGGGTTCTGATTGAATTCTCAAGAGACAAATTCATAATTTTTAGCAGACAGAAAGACGTGTGCAATCCCATCAATCCTCTCTCTCGCACGCGCGAAAGCAGTCTACGGAGACAACACTTACAATAATGGACATATGACAGGGAATCAGACATCACAAATCAAACGGCAATATAATTAATTATGCAAGAGAAACAGATACCACATGGCATGGGTGTGCTTGTCTCTCTCCGTTGCTGCCGCTCACTCCTCTCTCTCTCTCTCTCTCTCTCTCTCTCTCTCTCTCTCTCTCTCTCTCTCTCTCTCTCTCTCTCTCTCTCTCTCCTCTCTCTCTCTCTCTCTCTCTCTCTCTCTCTCTCTCTCTCGGTCTCTGTTGCTTTCTCTCTCAACCTCCCCTCCTCGCTCTACCTCTTTAACTCTCTCTCTCGCCCTCTATCTCTCTTCCACTCTCTCGCTCTCTCTCATACCGACTCTATCTCTGCGTCTGTCCATCTTCATCTCCTTGTTTCTCCATCTTTCTCTTCTCCACCCGAGCCCCACCAAACACACACACACACACCTTCATTGTATCACTCCATCTCCATTCATCTCTTCTTGTTCAGCATATTCCTGGTTTGCGTGCTGCGTTCCATCATGATAATGTGCTGTGTGCATATGTCAGTGCAGATGAATGGATGGTAGAGGCAACTAATACGCTCCACGTGATGACAGCCCCAACAGAAAGCGTGTGATATCATGTAGCATATCAGCCTGCCATCTGGGAAGGGCTCTGTCATCATCCTCTGTGGGGGTGTGTGTGTGTTTGCGTTGAGTGCAACACTCGAACGTACGAACACATGTACCTTTTCTAACATCCGCTCTGTGGGAGAGGCGAGTGTGTGGGTCGCACACTCAAGTCTGCAAGTCTGATGGTGACCAGACTGCCTGGACGGAGATTGGAGCCGTGTGTGTGTGTGTGGGGGGGGGGGTGGGGAGGGAAGGAAGGGGTGGATTGATTGCTATTGACTGTCCGCAGTGTCAATTTTACTCACCCATCTGCTGGTGCCTATGGGACCCGGTCTAGGTTTCTATGGGGGAAAATTGAAAAAGCGGCAGCGGCAAATACTTGCCCGCCTTAAGGTCACGGTTTAATTTGATTTCCCCGCGCTCCGTCGAGAACGGTGTTGAATCAGTCCATTCTGAGGCCCCTTAGTCCATCAGATCCTCCTCCTCGCTTCGTCTCTCCCTCCCTCATCTCCGTCTGTGTGGACCGTAAGACCCTCCTCTTCCCTTCCTTCCGCCCCTTCCTCGCTCTCTCACTCGCTCACGTTCTTTATTCTTTTACCAAATCCTTTCTTTTGGCATCTCATGAAGCGCAGCCCATCTGGGTTCGGTGTGTGTGTGTGTTTGTGTGTGTGTATGTGTGCACTGCCGCTCTCATTCGAGTCAAACACCAAAATGAATGTGTGAATATGAATGTCATTTGAAGTGTGTGTGTGTTGCGTCAGGCTCAGAGCAGATTGCGTGAGGCATTGAGCTCTTGAAGAATTAGGGGAGTTTTCCCCAAGCCCAGTCTCAAGTCACTGGCTCGGTCTTTGAATAAGCAGGTTTCTAGAAGCTTCCACTCCGTCCCTCCCTCCCTCCCTCCTGCCCTCCGTCCCACCATCCCTCCATCCTTCATCTCTCCATCCTTCATCTCTCCATTGTTAATTCATCCCTGTGTGTGTTAGTGCTATGCTCCAGAATGTTCTCCTGTGACCAGCCATAGCCATTAAACAGATGTTCATGTGAAAATATGCTGGAACTGGCCCGTGTCATGGAGTCTCGGTGTGGTCTTCAAGCCATCTCCAGGGTTATGTTGCCCAGGGTCACCCACACAAACACCACCACACAAGCCCACATTTATACACACATACAGGGAGGTCTGTTGCCCTCTTAGGTAGCTCCAGAGTATGGACACATGGTCAACCGCTTCTGTCCTGGTCTCTTCTGTCGTTTTGAAAAGTGAGGGAGGGAGAGAGAAGGAGAAGAGAAAGAAAGGGAGATGGAGGGAGAGATAGAAGGCGAAGGAGAAGGGGAGTAGAGGGGAGTAATGGAGGGAAGAGAGAGATGGAAGGGGAGAGTGAGAGATGGAGGGAGGGGAAGGAGAGGGGTGAGAGAGGAGAAGGGAGGGAGGGAGGGGGGAGAGAGAGATGAAGAAAGGGAGGAGGTGGAGGGAGAGAGACGGAAGAGATGGAGAGAGGAAGGGAGGGGAGAGATAAACAGAGAGAGAGAGAGAGAAACAGAGAGAGAGCAAGAGAGAGAGAGAGCGAGAGAGAGAGGGAGAAGGAGGGAGTGAGATGGTGAAGAGAAGAGACATAGGGATGGTGTGTGTGCTGGTTCGCTCTCAGCTGCCACTGATTCCTCATATCGGAGCCACTGACCTATATCTAACTCTATTTTCACATTCTTATCAATGAAATAATTTGACATGAATTATTAATGATTCACAAAGTGGATCTGTTGGAGGTGACATGGTGAATAACTGTGGAGACCAGATGCTACTCAGTGCTTCTATGACTCACTGTGGCGCTTTATGCATATCATACACAGAGGAAGCTGCATTTAGTTTCTGGATGCCCATTGCATAAGACACGACTGTTTGTTTGTGTGTGTGTGTGTGTGTGTGTGTTGAATTGTGTGTACGCACATGGTCACCCTCATGCAGGCACAAACTTCTCTCTCTTCATACACCACACACACACACACACACACACCACAAACAAGCACGTGCTTGTTTGTGTGTGGTGGGTGTGTGTGTGTGTGGGTGTGTGTGTCAGTTAGTAGTTCATTAGAATTCCAATTCTTAGTGTATAGTTTTTCATTGCTGTATAGGGGCTGTGTGGAGGCCAGGAGGTAGGATGAGGAAC
>NW_026911286.1:0-11750 GCF_963692335.1 Osmerus eperlanus | reverse complement strand
AGTGGAGAGAGATGGAGCACTTTACTCTGGGCTAAGATTGCCAACCTAAGAGTGGGCAAGGATAGCGCTGAGAAGAGAAGGGCATGAAATGATCTTCTTCAAGCATGAAATGATCTTCTTCAAAACTTCTAACTAACTGCAGAGAGAAGTAGATGCTGATTGGTGGATACTGGGTCAGTGGGGTGGGATCAGTGGTGGATGAGCATCTGATTGGTTTACGTTACCCTGCTTGGTCGGGGTCAGGTCGCGCGTGTGTGTGTTTGTGGTGTGAGAGAAAATGAAAGAAAGTAGCAGTAGAGAAAGAATGAGAGAGAGAGAGAGAGAGAGAGAGACAGAGGGAGAGAGAGACAGGGAGAGAGAGAGAGACAGAGGAGAGAGACAGGAGAGCAGAGGGAGAGAGAGAGAGGGAGAGAGAGAGACAGAGAGAGACATGGGGAGAGAAAAAGAAAAAGAGATAGAGAGAGAGAGAGTGGAGGATATTGCAGGAGTAATAACAGGAGAAAGGATATGGGTGAGGCCATTTTTATCAATTACCTCTGACTGACAGAGTGGAATCCAATACATAGATGATAAGTAGGAAAGAGGAAGGAGGTGGAGGGAATAAAAGAGAGAGAGAGGGAGAAAGAGGAGGGGAGAGAGAGAGAGAGTCCATGCCAAAAAGGCACTATGGCCTATAAATACAGAGAAAACACTCACACATCAATAACAAGCCTGTCAACCTCCCCACCATGGCAGGGCCATGGAGGGGAGGGAGGGAGAGAGAGAGGGACGGAGGAGTAAGGGAGTGATGGAGAGAGGATGGCGGGCCTCCGTCCTTCCCTCCTCTCTCCTGCCTAACCAACTCCCTTTCCATTACCCCCCCTTTCTCTACCCATTTCTCCCTCAGCCCCCCCCCCCCCCCCTCTGCCTCCCCTGTTCTCCCCCCCCTCCTCCATCCCATATCTTCCACTGTTCTCCCTCCCTCCCTCTCCCTGTTTCCCCCTCCCCCCTCCTCCATTCCTCCTCTCCTCTCCACTCCTCTCCTCAGGAGATATTTATAGAGAGACTCCGGATGCTTCTACTCTCCTCCTTTCAGGCCCACGCCTGATTCCGTCTTCAGCTCTTCTCTTTTTTCTTTCTCTTTTTCTATTGCTTCCTCACAACAGACGGCAGTCCTGTTTGTGTCTGTCTCTCGTCTCCAGCAGAAGGATCGACTCACCTGTGCAGTTTGAAGTTCTCTCCCACTCTTTCTCCCACTCTATTTGTCTTTCGCAAGAACACTCCCCTTCCTTGTTTTTCTCATGTCCTTCACTCTCACATAAGCTCTCTTTGGAAGCATGCTCCTTTCCTCCTCTCACCTCTCTTCATCCCTCCCTCCTCCGCACTATTCTCTCACTTTCTAAAAGAGAGTATTTTGTTGGAACAGGTTTTACAGAAACACCATACTTTTTCCCCCAAAACGATTATATGAACCATGACCGTTCAAGGAATCATTGTATCCTCCTCTCCAAATAAATTCGACATCAACATCTATCGATCTACCTGCGGTGTGCTTCAACCTCCTCTCAGCTCTCTGTCCAGTGGACGACCTGTTGGTCATGCCATGCTGAGGTCATGGTGAGGTCAGAGGTCGGTGTGGTCTGATGTGTGTGGGGGTCTGGCATCCGTGTTTGACGGGCGCTGGGAGAGTCTGGTACATGAACACAGCTCCACCAGCTGTTAAAGAGCCTCCTCTGGAACCGTCTCCTAGAATCAGCTGACGAGACAGAAATAGGGCCCACCACCCCCTTCTGCTGACACACACACACACACACACACACACACACACACACACACACACAGTCTACATACACACACACACACACACACACAGTCTACACACACACACACACACACACACACACACACACACACAGTCTACATACACACACACACACACACACACACACACACACACACACACACACACACAGTCTACATACACACACACACACACACACACACAGTCTACATATACATACACACAATCACAGCACACACACACACACACACAGTCTACATATACATACACACAATCACAGCACACACACACACACACACACAGTCTACATATACATACACACAATCACAGCACACACACACACACACAGTCTACATATACATACACACAATCACAGCACACACACACACACACAGTCTACATATACATACACACAATCACAGCACACCCACACACACACCGTTCCCCCTTTCCCCCTCCTCTGGCAATGTATCATAGCGCCGCTAATTAACAAGTCCACTTCGAGGATGGGTGGAGAGAGGGAGTGAGAGAGAAGAGAACAGAGACAGCAGGAGTGAGGGGGTGCTTCGACATGGTGGGTTGAATATAGAAGGCCCCTGACGCAAGCACGCCTTGTGTGTGTGTGTGTGTGTGTGTGTGTGCCTGGGTTATCCCACATCTGGGTTCTAACTCTTCCACAGTCAGACTGTAGGTCTGGGAATGTGCACCCGAGAGACTAGGTCAGCCAGTTCACGTCATTTAGACCCTGTTAGTCAGTCACTGTGACAGCCTGTGTCTTAGACAAGGACATATTCAGCAGTGTGTGCGTATGTATGTGTGTGGCGTGTGTGTCGGTGTGGGCGTTCATCCATGCGGGTGTGTGTGTTTAGCAGTAGTTCCCTTGTGCCAACTCCAACCCTGGCATAATGAGGGCATCATCCATGCTTCCTGCCTTCTCCAGTGACCCCCTGAGAGAAACGGAGAGAGACAATGAGAGAGAGAGACATAGAGACAGAGAGAGAGAGACAATGAGAGAGAGATAAAGACACAGAGAGAGAGAGAGAGAGAGAGAGAGAGAGAGACAGAGAGAGACAGAGAGAGACAGAGAGACAGAGAGAGAGATAAAGACACAGAGAGAGAGAGAGAGAGAGACAGAGAGAGAGAGAGACACAGAGAGAGAGAAAGACAGAAAGAGAGATAAAGAGAGAGAGAGAGAGAGAGAGAGAGAGAGAGAGAGAGAGAGAGAGAGAGAGAGAGAGAGAGAGAGAGGGTGAGAGAGAGAGGGTGAGAGAGTGAGAGAGTGAGAGAGTGTGACAGGAACAAAAGTCGAGAGACCAGTGTGTGTGTGGAGGGTGGTCTTGTGACATCCGGTTGGGCTTGAAGAGTGTTTTCTGGATCTCTGTAGAGGATGTGCACCCCTCTCTCTCTCTTTCCGTTTCCCCCCTGGGAGAAGTCGCACTACGAAGAGGAAAAAATAGTCCTTGTTGTTTGGTATGTTTCTCAAATGCAACAGTTCCAGTAGTTGTTCTTCAGCACACACGACTGGATGATCGATGTAGACCGCGGACTATGAAAGAAAGCCAGGACTTAAAGAGAGGACCAAAGAGAGGATTGAGTCACGATCACGTACAGAGACGTCTTCAGGGAGAAAGAGAGAAGTGGAGATGAGCTCTCTAGAGAGAAAGAGAGGGAAAGAGGGGATGACAGGGTGGTGGAGGTAGAAACAGGAAGTGCCTTCTAGCAGAGGAACATGGGACAGGTTCTTTCCCCCCTGTGTCGTATGGTGCCTACCCAGCATGCAATGGGGTTTGTTGGGCACCCCAGCCGAGGCGCCTATATAAACAGAACGAGAGAGTGGGGTTCGTGAAACTAGACTTTTAGACTCAATATAAACCCCTGGTTAGGTGACGGAAACGTAATCAACCATATGTGTACTGTCGCATTTAGGCGGCGTTCACAACCACAAACCGACGTCGCAGAATTGAGGGCGCGTGGCAGCCACAAACACAGACAAACGCGTTCGGGCCGCTTTCCTAGACAGAAGTGTGTTTCTCAGCTGTGAGCCTACAGGCGTGGTGTCTGTGACAGGTCGCGCCATGGTGGGGAACAGACTCAGGCACATAATCGATGAACGCACAGCAGAGTGAACTGACTCAGCCTGGCGGAGGGAGAAACATCCAGCTGCAGCCACACAGCCGTGTCCTCTCTCACTAACAAAAACTATTCTCTCACGAACAAAACCTATCCTCTCACGAACAAAACCTATCCTCTCACTAACAAAACCTATCCTCTCACTAACAAAACCTATCCTCTCACTAACAAAACCTATCCTCTCACTAACAAAACCTATCCTCTCACTAACAGAAATCTCTCCCTAAAACAAAATGCTCGTGCTGTGGAATGCTTCTCTACAGATTGTGTCTTTTTTTTTTTTACTGTGTGTATCTATTAATATCCAAGCATTGTCAGTGGAAAATAATATTTTAGCTAGATGCTAGTTTTCGTGTAAGAACTAGTTTTTCAGGGGGATGACTGGTTTGTTATTATAAGGCATCTACCCAATGTAGAGTTTCTCAAATCTAAAATTCTCAATGCCTTCTTATTCTTTAAGGAAGCATTGATTTCCAAGTGATTTCAGTGCTCTTAACTAGTTAGTTCTGCACTGATGGTCATTTCAGCTGTAAAAATCTCATACCAGACAGACACAAACATTTATCTTGTTCTATAATTAAACATCAGCTGACAAACCTTAAAAAGCAACTCAAAAGTGACCCAGCTCTTCAAGAACAGAACCATCTGCTTCTCTAACCCCCAATGACATTGGCGTGTTGGTGCCGTCGAAGATTTCCATGACGACAGGCCACGCACTCTCTGTTTTTGACAACTGTTCCCATGGCGCCGGTGGTGGCTCTGGTTCTGGATTCCGATTGGTCTGACAGATCCCTTTAAAGGGTCAGAGGGCGCTGAGTGGCCCTGGCCATGACGTTGGTGCTACGTCTGTCTCATGTTGTTGCAATGTTGTTCCAGTGTTCAGGGCTGTTCACCCTGCTCATGAAGTCACTAATGGGGGTCAAAATAAGCAAATATAATACTCTCTTTTTCAAACAAGGTAATTTGGTAGCATTAGTCTATCAAGTTCATAGGTCTGCCGTCACATTGTTTGGTGAGATCATGTTGACAGTAAATTGAGTCAATTAATTCAATGCCGGCTTTTCATCAAGGAGGTGAGAGAGAGTAGGTGTATTTTAAAACTTGTTGTTTGGAGGTCCTCACTTTGCTACCTCTCCTTCAAACGCCCTTTTCCTGTAACACTTTAAAAATAGCACCGCATATTCCAAAAAACTTCAACAAACTTGAATTTGGCAAAGGGGTTCAGAATCACGACGAGGTCGTTTCGGCTACTACCTCGTCCTTCAGTACACAGCTAACCGGGCGAAGCTTACGTCACCTGGGCGTCATTGTCACTGCCCCGGCCCCCTGCGAGGTGTCACCTGACCATCCAAGACGCTGGCCATGTTCCCGCTTCCCTGTTCCAGCTCTGCAGGCTTGACAGTCTGCTCTCTGAAGGAGGGAAGGCGATGGTCAAGGTGGAGTGGCTGTATCTGCTACTGTTCTGACACGGTCTTTACAGTGGAATCGGGAAGATGATCTGAAGTGGTTCTATGAAATATTTGCGCCGTTTATTTTTTTGAGACCTAGGAAATGCCATGGCACAGCTGGTTCGGAACGCCTGGTGTTTTGACTTTTTTAGGTTTTATATTCTGTACCTGCGGTTCGGTCAAGACCTTTCCACAATGTCTTTCGGGGGGTTGAACAGCAAGTTTGTTTCACAATGTTTTCCTTGAGAATCAATTCAATTCCAATGTCTCTTCAGTGACTTCAGTGACAGAACCAGACCTTTGGACATGTCCCTAGGCGTGGTTGTTCAGAGGACAGACACACACCATTTTCCGGGTACATGCTGGGACTAAGAAGACATCATGGCGGATAATCGTTATTTGTTTGACTGTTGCTACGAACCTGGACAGTTGGGAACATCCAAGTGGGAGTCATATGTTCAACCTGTTTTTCATCCTGGCATCGTTGACTACCGACAGGAACAATACAGGGTTGTTTACAGGAAGAGGTGACTCGACTTATGGTCTGAGAGTGTCTCACCTATATCTCAATGTCCATTGACATTATACAGTTGGTGTAAAACGCTTCTTTGCTTTGGGTGTTTTGTGTTGCTGTGCAAGAGAGTAGAGTGCCAATATGTGTTGGTCCTAGTCTTGGATCGGTAGATCGTAAAACGTGATATTTCCTTGAATATCTTCACTGAAGACAAACCCACAGATTTCACAGGATAACCTATCTTCGTCATGGCAACGTCATGGCAACGTGTGAATCGAGTTTCTCTACTTGAGTGTCTCTCTCTTTTTCACTCCTTCTCTCTCTCTTTCCCTCTCTCTCTCTCCCTACTTCTCTCCATCTCTCACTCCGCTCTGGTAATTAAAGCCTCTGTCTGGCTCTTTTAAATGAGCGACATGCTATGCTAATGGTGTATTCCTTTGACAATACAACAGGGACTACTTCGCTAGGCCTGGATTTTCACACGCCTTGATTTGCAATTCACAAATGGGTTAGTTTCATTCCAGGAAAGGCAAGGGGAGGGGAAAGGGCTGCGTGGTGGAGGTGAGGGCTACAGAACAGAGGGATTTTTGCTATGGCAAAAGTTTTGTTTAGGTTTAGATTTATTCCGAAACACCTTTTATGCAGCGTTTTAATTGCCTTCAAGCTGTGAAAGTAAAATTAGTTAGTCTCCGGTTCAAAGAAAGCCCTCTACATACAGGGAGACCGGGGGAAAAGCTGATATTAATGAAAAATATAGTACAAAAATGCAGAGTCGATTCTCCATTATTCAGTTAACTGTCCAGCAATAAAGTCTATAATTAGAAGGGAACATTTTGCCAACAAACACCTAGGCAGTGGGCTTTATCCACTATATTCAATTTCTGTATCTAACTGGAAGCGTTCTCTCTCCCTCTCTCTCCATCTCTCTCCCTCTCTCTCCCTCTCTCCCTCTCTCTCCATCTCTCTCCCTCTCTCTCCCTCTCTCTCCCTCTCTCTCCATCTCTCTCCATCTCTCTCCCTCTCTCTCCATCTCTCTCCATCTCTCTCCCTCTCTCTCCATCTCTCTCCCTCTCTCTCCCTCTCTCTCCCTCTCTCTCCATCTCTCTCCCTCTCTCTCCATCTCTCTCCCGCTCTATAGGACGCTGCACCAGCAGTTCGAGAGCTACAAACAGGAAGTGAGGCGCATCGGGGCGGACACCCGCCGCCAGCAGACCCAACACAAGGACGACGCCCCCACCTGCGGGATCTGCAGAAAGACCAAGTTTGCCGACGGCTGCGGGCACCTCTGCTCCTACTGCCAGACCAAATTCTGCGCCCGCTGCGGGGGGCGCGTCTCCCTGCGTTCCAACAACGTGAGAGACCGTCTCCCCTTCTTTCCATCCATCGAAACTCCCTCAGTTCACTCCCCCCCCCCCCCGCATCACTTCCTGTCTGTCTTCCCTGTGTTTGTCGCGTTGTGTCGCTTTGATTCTTTAGGGGGTGAATCAAAGCCTGTGAGAAGCATGGTCTGGCTTTTTAACGTATGCAGGCTTCTGTCGCTGTCAGGTCACCTGACAGTTTGTGGTTGCTCACGGTAACCACGTCGGGTCGGAATGGACACGCATTTTGTAATCACGTCCGTCTCGTCATGTCTTAGTCTGCATACGCGTAACTGTGTCTGTCTAGTTTGAATCCCGCAGTCACCCCCAGGACAGTACGCATCATATCCTGTCAGCTCGGTGATCTGTCTGGAGAGGGTTCATTGATACTCGCTCACACGCCACACAAACCCATGGCTTGTGAATGGTGCAGTATTCAGACCAGTCCAGTTACCCACAGTCAGTGGAAGGGCACAGTAGGATGCCCTACTGTGCCCTGAGGGTTTATTTTAAGCTCCAGGCGTGTTCCACCCCCCCACCCCCATCCCCCTCCGGGCTCCGGTCCAGCCCAAGAGAGAAGACCTCCTCCTGGGTCTTACCTGACTGTGGGCCCCTCGCCCTGGGCCTGCTGGTTCCCAATCTGTCCCAGATCCGCCAGGCCCAGCGGAGAGCAGATTCACACAGGGAAGAGAGGCAGGACCAGGCTATGGCCTTATGGGATAATGAGAATGTGGATACCAGCACTGCAAGTGGTGCTGGAATATATTCAAGTATTTTTAATTCATTTTTTTTACCTATCGGTTGTAATGCATTTTAATACAGTCTGTAAACTCTGAAGCAGAGAATGACCACTTACTGGCCATTTATTATCTTTATTTATTAGGCGTTCATTTATTTTCACCTGGTGCTGAGTAGAGCCCGAATGAGTCTGAATTTAAGTGAGCGTGGAAGAGTGTGTGAATTTATTGGGTTTTATTGTGTGTGCATATGTATGCGTGTTTGTTCGGTTACATGTGTGTGTATACGGGTCTGCGTGGTCGGCGTGTGTGCAAGTGAACGTGCGTGTGCGCGATTGTATGCATGTGTGTTCATTCACGATTGTGTGTGTAAATGCCTGTGTGTGTGTGTGTGTGTGTGAGCAGCGAGGGTGGATGTGTTGTGACGGCTCACTCCAGCTACTTCCTGGCTCTCTGGCCCTCATCCTGCTCTGAGCTCCAGCCAAGCAAAATAACAGTGTCAGGGAAAGTGTAAGCGTTGTTCGATTACATAAAACTCCTCCCTTTCTGTTTGCGCCCCCCCCGTTTTAGCACAACAAGTTAGCCTAGCGTCTGACAGCCTGTCAGCCTTTGGCTCTCTCTGCTAGCATCTTCTATCAATTTCTTTGCTCGTTTGTTCACCAAAACACATTTATTTGTCTGGGACAATGCTTCGCGTAAGTTGTTTTGATATACCAAAACCACTTAAGGGCTGTCACTTTCGATGGATGAACCGAGGATTAATATTCCTCTCTCAGCCACTTTTCCCACACTTCCTGATCGTGACATCCATGCAGTACCTTCCACTGCCCCCCAGAAGGCATTACAGGAACATGCTGATACAAACTAAATCTGTGCCAAACGGACATTTTCAGTCATTTCATCTCTCCCAGGACAGTCTTCCCAGTCATGTTTGAGAAGCCATGGCTGCTTGCTCTGTTAAACATGACTTTCAGAGAGCGTTCATTCAGTGTCCATTCTTAACCAGTGCTGTGCGCGTCGACGAGCTGGATACGCTGGTCAGGGCGGGGGGGGGGGGGGGGGGGGTCTCGGCTGCTGGACCAACATGTCGCTTCTGTCATCTCCATTTCCTGTGTCGCACACCTAGCTGACACGCCGTGATGTCACAGGCGACATCACAGGTCACAGGTCACGCATGTTTGATGTCCCTTGACGTTTGTGAGTTGCGTGTGCGTGTGCGTGTTCCACGGCTGTGTTTCCTTTCACCTCCTCAAATCACTGGATAAGTGTGTTTAAAAAAATACTTGGACTGTTTATTAACGATCGTTCACCCCATTCTCTCACTTTGCCTCTCTCCCTCTCTTTTTCAACCTCGACTCTCCCACGACCTTTGACATGATTCATGAACCTTCCGTCTCTTTATCTGTCTTCTTTTTCATCCCCTTCCTCTCTCTCTCTCTCTCTCTCTCTCTCTCTCTCTCTCTCTCTCTCTCTCTCTCTCTCTCTCTCTCTCTCTCTCTCTCTCTCTCTCTGTCTCTCTCTCTCTCTATCTCTCTCTCTCTCTCTCTTCTGCTATTCCCTAATCCTTGTCCCACACCTCCCTTCTAATATACCTCACTCACTCACTTCCTTCCTTCCTTCCTCGGCCACGTCTCTCTCTCACTCCTCACTGCAACCTGGACTGCATGGCACCAGGAGGACAAAGTGGTTAGCATCTTTTCTGTGTTCTCTCTCTGTTCTGTGTGTATATACAATATCACACGTGTTTTCCTATAAGTACAGACATCTCGGCCATGTTCCAATCCCAAGTGTTTATCGCTTCTCAACACCCTTTTAATCGACCTTGTCAAGAAATGAGATTGTGAAAACGACAGCCTAGACTGAATCCAGGTTCATTAATTCGGCTCATGCTTTTCTACAAAGATTCAAAGTAAAGCGAGAAACCAGATTGGAACACAGCCGATGTATACATTCTCATGAGGATCAATGGTTTACCTGACCAGATGAGTCGCTGTCAGTTCATTCTAGCTTCCTTTCTGAACTAGAAGATTCCTTATAGACTTCCCAAAACAAATGTGTGAGGTGTATTTAAGGTGTATTTAAGGCACCCAGGGCCTATGTTGTCTTGAGTGGTAGGTTTTTTGAATAACGACTAATTCTGCGTCCATTGTCTATCTTCTCCCTCTGCAAAGTGTCTCATAGTGAAGGACAGGGTAAGGCCTGCTGGGTAATGGAGTTTCTGCATGGGTCACTTTTTGTAGTTCTTTTTCACAATTGCAGTTATTGTCACCACTGAGCTTAAACTGGAGAAGGGGGTAAAGGCAAGCATGAGCCGTGCCTGGCTATGTAGTTAACCCTTGACCTTTGAACTCCTGTCTGTATCCTCTTCCTGTTGCTGTGGGCATGGCTGTGCCTATCCGGGCTACTCTCAACATAAGTCCTGGGTTAGATAGTATCTTAAAATCCTTTCACAAAATCTTTTTCTGTGATTGATTGAGTTTGTCTGCCGCATCAGAACCAGTGGGATAGTCCCTGCAAGGGTCATCAAAACCCATCTTGTGCCCCTAGGCAGACTCAAGCAAAACGCTCAAAGAATTTCACATACTATCTGACACAGGTCAGGCGGGGAGTGTATCATAATGTGGTCAAAAACAGGGGGGGGGGGGATTGAGTTTGGCACACCGACGTCAGAAAGCACATTCGATCCTGAGGACCCTGGTATTGACTGCAGAGCGAATGCGCACTCATGCCCGTGCATGCTTTACCTGCCTGTGCTTGAGGCCAGACCAGAGCTTCCCGGGGGGCCACAGGGAGACCGTAGAGAGCCCCCCCCCCACACACTCCAACTTGTACACCTGCCACCTTCCCAACACACTTTTGCTTTGGCCTTCTCTGACTTGGAGGGGAAGTTGGCGGGTGGAGGAGAAGGTGCGAGTGTTTGGATTGGAACTGGGTCACCGACATGAGAGACTGAGACGGATGGAGAACGGCTTGGTTCCCTTCCTAGTGCCCCATGACCTCTCCTCTCTCCCTGTCACCACCTGCTACTGTTCACCTCCAGTAAAACCAAATGTAGCGGCCATTCACAACGACTCCACTCACTCAGTTCCTACAACTCAACCGTGTCCTCAATAGAAAAGTGTGTTTTCTTGTGCGTCCGAGTCTGTGTGTCTTTGTCTTTGTGTAACTTTGTCTGTGTGGGTTGGCTACAGTGTGTGTTCGGCTGGCAAGTTTTGACCCTGTGTGTGGTGCGTGTGACTCATTCTCTGACTCTAGATGAGATGCACATCTCCTGTTAGGAGGCTCCTCGGTCTTTGATTCCACTCGATGGTTTTTTAATGATTGTCATCTTCTGAGGTAAGTCGTGGCCGCTCGTTGTGTTGTTTTCATTGGAACAGTGTTGCAGATCTGAAAAAACAGACTACAACGTAGAATATTAGGGCGGGTGAAACAAGTAGCCTTCTGGGACGGACTCATTAGCGTCGCCCCAGCTAGCTTCTTCACCCTCAGTCATACACAGGAGCTTATGAATGGGTGTTTGTTTATGTGTTTTTAAACGTCAGCTCCAGATGGCTGCTGGATGGAGAACAAACGCCAGCCAATCTGTCTCCATTATAGAGAGGCTGTGTGTATCACACACACACACACACACACACACACACATGCACATACACGTGCACACACACACTTCCAGACAGAAACACATACACAACACATGCTTGCGGAAACATGGTGCATAAATTCTGAGGTAGACGCAAACATGTGCGAGCACTTTCTTTCTTTTACCACTTGCTTGAATGCACA